>NC_142601.1:5826880-5961411 GCF_041222555.1 Hakea prostrata
CCTTATAACTAGTTTGCTTGCTTCCTTCCATGCTGATTACTTCTGCTACTTCATTATGTTTTGTGGATTCGTATACAACTATTTTTGAATTTATGTGATTGATTATCCTTCTCAATTTGGGGGGATTGTTCAGAGCAGGTTCTTGGCATTTCCTCCAGAGCAACTCCCTATTGCCCTCCAGATTGGTGGGAGTAATTTGGGTAACTTGGCAAAAGCTGCTGAACTTGCAAATGCATATCAGTATGACGAGATAAATCTCAAGTTTGTACCCATACCCTTCCACTTATTGATTTTTACATTTTTTGTCCATGATTTGAAACACTTAGAGTTGATGAAACAGCTGTGGGTGCCCTAGCGGAAAAGTGGCAGGTCATGGGTGCTTTGGTGTGCGTCTTATGCTTGATCCAAAGGTACAAATTACTTATATGATTAAATTTCTATTTCGAACACTGCAGTCATGACTTTACGTGTTTCAGATTGTCAATTTGTCTTTTTTAATTAACCTTGATGCATTTTGGTGTTTGTAAGGATAGTTTGTTGGGGAGGCTATGTCAGCAATTGCTGCCAATTCCAATGCCTCAGTCAGTGTTTAAGTGCCGAATAGGTGTTGATGATCATGACTCTTATGATCAGCTCTGTAAGTTGCACCCGTTTTTAACTTTACTTTCACAGATGATAGATATGTTTAGTTCATGTGTCATTTTCCTTTTTATATTTCAAGTATAACATCTTGGTAAATTAATTAATAGACATCAAGAAACACAGAAGGATTCACCAAGTATGAAAAGAAACCTAATGTCGGATAGAGGTCGAAGACCAAAGAAGATTGAAGGTGACACACCAATGAAGTTGGAAGAGTATCTCATGGGTTACTATGCCCTTTGGCATGTGATACAAGCATCAACTTCATTTTCTTATAATTTAGAAACATCTATGATTTTTGAGCTTTCTTTCAATTTCATATGCTTGTACTGAACTAGTTGGTAACTCATTATGTTCCTCTTCTTATAATATCTTGGCAGCTAGAAGGATTGAAAATGGTTCTAAGGTCATCATTTCTCCATTACTTCTAGAGCTAATCCTTAAAACTGATGGTAATGGTGGTTCAAGTTCTGGTGAGACAAGCACAATGGGCATTTTATTGGTGCTATTTATTAATAGTGGTTAGGTAGAGAGCAGACAATGATCGAGCACCCATAAAAGCCAGGGAATTAGGTGTCACAATCATGGCCATTTGGACTGATTACTGTGAGTTCTCATCAACTAGACATGGACCAGTTACTCTTCTATGTTCATGATGTATATCTATTAAACATAAACACATTATGTGGTATATACTAAACATATGTGACATATGCCAGTGCAGTTAAGTAATTAGCGTTTTAGTTTTTATTGTTTAGAACTTAGGATATTGCTTTGTTTCACTTCATTCTTATTAAAGTCGGAATGTTTTTTATATTGCATTCCTGCAGCAGCTTTTATAGGTACTTTTTTGTCAAAGTAATCTTTTGATGCCTAAGGATTATTGTAAATCTTTTGTTTTCTTAGGTTGGTGGACCTTACTGGGATGTACCACTAGATAGAAAGGATTCCATAAGTGCAACCTACAGCCTTGCTGTCTCAAACATCCCCACACCTGATCAGGGTCTTCTTACTCTCGTTGCAAAGTTCATAGACCAAGGACTCTCACTCACAGATATGGTTGCTGTTGTGGGTAAGTAAGCTTCTCATGTGGTGCTTAAAGAAACCCCAGAATAGAAATGGAATTTTGATTCTCTCTTGCAACTTGCAGGTTCATGTGGTGCAATTTGAAAATTGGAAATCCACCTACATAAATATCCAAAGCTCTGTTCTCCTGATCCACCCCCAGAATCCTTTTTGTCTTTTGATCATAAAGAAGGAGAAAATGGGAAGAAATCTGGGTTTGTTGCTGTGCTTCTCTAGTCTCGTTGTTGGTGTAGCAGTTGCAAACTGGAATATCTTGAACCAGTGGAAGATAGGGAAGGACTCAAATGACCTAAAGTTAACCCTGAAGAACTATTGTGAAGCTTGGAGGATCAATGTCGAGCTCCATAACATTCGTGGCTATTGAGTTGTCCCTGAAGAATGCACAGATTACATCGGCAAGTACATGACCTCCACTCAATACAAGGTGGATTCAAAGAAAGCACTGGAAGAATGCACCATCTATCTCAGCAAAAACTTCAAGTTGACTGGTGATGGCAAAGATGCTTGGATCTTTGATATTGATGATACCCTTCTTTCCACTGTTCCTTACTTCAAGAAACATCGCCACAGGTACTGTACATAGGAGCTCTTGATCTGGGCTCCATTTCCTACCTTTTATCAGATCTTCCACGTTTTTCTTCTTTTTCCTTTGTCAGCAATTTCTTTAACTAATTATTGTTTTCAGAGGAGAGAAGTTCATTGTTACAGACTTTGAGAAATGGGCGTGGAAGACCAACGCTCCAGCTCTGAAGCACTCGATGAACCTCTTCAATGAGATCAAACGAAGAGGATTGAAGATCTTCTTAATGTCTTCAAGAGGAGAACACCTCAGGGATCCCACAACTGATAACCTCTTCAAGGTTGGTTGCACTGGGTGGTCTGGTCTCATTCTGAGGTTGGTGAAGTTCTATCCTTTCACTTAGTTGAATCAGAAGTTTATATTCTTCTATCAAGAATCAAGATCAATCATTAACTCAACGAGTTGTGTCTCTCACCGTCTGTTTATGATAGGGGTTATGAGAACAATGGCATGACAGTGCAAGAGTTCAAGGCAGAGCAGAGGAAGAAGCTGATCCATGAAGGCTACTGTATCTGGGAATGGTTGAATCATAGTGGCCCTGCCTTGTGGGGCTTCCTGGTGCCATGAGAACATTTAAGCTTCCCAATTCTCTGTATTACATTCCCTGAAAAGGGATGTCAACTCTTCATCATTCAAAATAAATATATGTTTGATTTTTGGATGCGGAACACGCTTTGGACATTTAATTTATTTCAAATTTTGATCTTATGATTTATTATTTTTATTTGTACTCTTTTGCCTTTCATTTTTTAGATTGTACAACTGTACTAATGGTTGTGTGGTAACTTTTCTGCTAAGTGTTGTGTGGCCAATACAAAGGAATTGGGTCTTCATCTATGCTTACAAGCTGAGTTGTATTGGTAGAATTGGATCTTCATTTGTGCTTACATTTTGGATTGTGGGTATATGTATAATGGAAAGTGGCACATTTATATTTGTAAAATTGAATTTGGTTTTTTGGAATCAAATTTTTTTTTTAATTTAAAAAAACTTATCCCGGCATTTTATAAACGCCGGCATAGGTAACAAATGACGGCGTTTTTTAAAAACGCCGGCAAAAATACCTATGGCGGCGTTTCATAAATGCCACAATAAATAACTTTTAAAGGCGTTTTCTAAAAACGCCGGCAAAAATAACATACAACGGTGTTTAGCAAACGCCGCAATAAACCACTTTTAACGGCGTTTTTAGAAAATGCCGGTAAATGTGTCGTCATAAGTCACAATTCCCGTCGTTTGCATTTAGTGCCGCGGTAACAATACGGCAGTACTTTTGCCGGCATTTTTTGTGGCGTTTTTTAAGTGCCGGAAAAAATTTACAACGGCACTTTTAGACTTACGGCGGCGTTTTCAAAACGCCGCCGTAAGCCCTTTTTCTTGTAGTGATCTTTTAAGCCCTTGTTAAAGAAGAGGAAGAATAACACAAGGTGCAAACCATTGCCACCTTCAAAGAGGCTACGGCTCGAGGCACAGAGAGTCCTCAAGGAGCGAGTACAGGCCATTGCAGACAAGAAAGGCATAAAATTGAGGTTCTGCAATTTAAAGGAATGTGAGGGTCACTTACAATCTCTGGACAGCCCCTGTGGAAGTATAAGGATGAAGCTTGGGTGGCCATCAGGAGTGCCTTTTGTTCATCCCCATGATTTACCCAACAAGGCAAAGCTCGGTTTCCTTGAAGCGTATGAACCTGGGTGGACAGCCTGGCAAGATATGGAGTTAAGTCTAATCGAACCTGGACAGGCCATGCAACCTTAACTGTAAATATCTTGTGCTAGTTTCTCCAAGTAGCATGCATTTGGCATTACAAAACTTGTCTTATGCATGTTAGCAAGCCCCCTCCCCCCAAATCCCACAATATATATTATTATTATTATAAAAAATGGGGGGGGGGGTTGGGTGGGAAGGGGCTGGGCTCTTTAGGCACTTGCACACACTCACACACACATAGACCATGTGAATTTATATCCGTGGGCACATGGCTATTGTGTAGGTGTTGGAGACAACACTAGGCCTTGGCGAGAACAAACCTTGATATTCTCCTTTTAAGCTGATTGAAAGCTGTGTCTCATATGTATTAACCCAGACTGTTCAATTGATTCAATACTTCCTGGATTAGTGGAAGGTTCATATCACACTGCGGGGTCCTGGTAATTTAGTAAATAAATTGCTACTGAGTTTCCTATAATCTTTTTAACATAGGATTACATGATTAAAGGCACCTTGATTATTTAATTATGGCTTGGCAATGATGTGGCCTTCTGTTTGACTCTCAAAAATAGTTTCAGGATGGGTATTCATTAATTGGCACCATAGTCCTAGTCTTTCAAATGATTGATTATTTAATTGTCATGTGACTCACATGGACATCACTTTTGAAGATATAGCTGTTCTCTTATGATTGAAAGCTGCACCCTTCCTTTGACTGAGCCATTTACACAGCATAGTTTGGAGAGTCAAAACAACCTAGTTGTTTGTTGATTGGACAATACTAATCTAGATGGAATTGATGATGATTAATGAAGAAGTGCCCCTTGGGTGTAATATCTATATTAGAAAGTTGAAATATTAAATAAAATAAAACGTGAACAACGTAGATGAGAATTTGAGTCATCTGATATAATATTTTAGTCATAATAATCAATAAATTCTCTGCTGCACATGATATGGGTAGAGTATTTTATGGTTTATTGAAACTTTGGAAATGCGATCGAAGGCGTGAAGCACCAATTTAGATATTGTAATGGTGGTGGTGGTCTTGCAATAACTCTTAAATGATTTGGTCTTCACTCGTTTCTCAAGCGTAGATCTCAGGATATGATGAAGACATTAAAGGGCATCTAATCCTATGCACGAAGATTAACTTATCATTGATCAAACCCATTAAATTGTAGAAGAAAAAAAACTAAACTAACTGCCGAAATTGCAGTTAAGTTGCATTAATGAACGAAGCTTAGTCTTTGAGGGAGTCAAAAACATTGGGATCAAACCTCGTGAAATCCGCAGAGAAGCTCTTACACAGTCTTCGGCGGCACCAACAAGAAAAGGTGGAGATCCATCATCATAAAATCATACAGAAAAATTAGAATCATCAAATAAATAAGACCCATCAACTATAAATATATCGTTTTTACTTGACCAACAAACAAAACTATCGTTTTTAAAATGTCAAAGAGCCAATAAAAAAGACTTATTATAAGTAACTGACTGAGAAGCTCTAGCCTTTGTTTAGCATATATTTCGTTTTCTTAGGCACCTTCACTTATTTCTTTGATTCACCGTTTCATAAATTTTCCCCTTTCTTTTTTGGTAAAAGGATTTAAGTTTGATTTTGATGGTATGGATTTGTTAAGTTTGAATATGTAATTGTATTTTGCTGTTAGTCCCAAATGGTCTATGATTCTCTATTTTCATTGTACATATAATTATTAAAATTTTTAAATTATGAACCAACAATTAAAGAGTTGAAAAATAAGTTTGGAATGTTAAAATAAGTTTGAATTAATAATGGAATGAAAAATAAGTTTGGTATGTCAAAATAAAAATTTGTTAAAATTTAATAATAAAAATTAATTATAAACAAAAAAAACTTGTGGATAGGATTTGGGCGAACACTCTGTTAATACGCATATCACTCTCTCAATATTTCCACCATCTCTCCAAACCCTAAAAACTATCATCCAATCATAATTCAACACATGGGAATATCCCTCTAATAATCCCTAAAACTCCAACTCACCTAAAACTTCTACCAAAAAAAAAACCCCACGTACAACAAGCTGAAACTGCGAAGGCCTTAACTCTTCCACTTCTTCAGAACCCAAACGCCTCTCTCTCTCTCTCTCTCTCTCTCTCTCTCTCTCTCTCTCTCTCTCTCTCTCTCTCTCTCTCTCCTGTAAATATCATCTGTTCAGAAAATTTAGTGAATCTCTGTGCTTGCGGGCAACGACAAGATTGGTTGTGATTATCGGAGAAGTATTTCTTCCTGTGCAAGGGCTGCTTGATCATCATTCGGAGAGGTCAGGCCTTCACCCACAGGAAAGGAGGAAACACATCATTAGGGAATAAATTGCAGTTCATGGTTCCTTCATAGGTAACTGTTTTCTGCTTCTGGGTCTTATTTCCACTGATGGGTAACTGTTGAGGACCTGAGGTGTAAGAATATCATTAAGAAAGAAGTTGCAGACAAGACTAGACATTGGATTCTCAGATGATGCCTGGATTGAAGAAGAAAACACAAGAGAGTTAGGTTGAAGCAGCAGAGAGAACTTGGGCAGGAAGAGGAGACTTCGAATTCTCAATAGACTTTGACTTGGAATTTGGTTCTATAATTTAGCCCTGCCCTGCTTTTTTGTTGTGCTCTGTTAATTTTTCTCTGATTAGTTCTTGTTTAACTTGTTTTCTGGGTTTGGGTAGGTGTTGGCTCCATTGCCAATTGGGTTCGCAGTCTTCATGGTGCACTTGGCTACCATTCCAATCATAGGAACAGGCATCAACCCAGCTAGGAGTCTTGGTGCTGCTATCATCTACAACCAAGACAACATCTGGGATGAACACAAGTTTTTTTCTTCCTCCTCTTTTTGAATTGAACATTTGGGTTTGATTAATAATTATAAATTAACTTGAGGATGAAATGGTCTACAATGGATCTTCTGGGTTGGATCATTCATGGACCACTGACTGCAGCAGCTTTGCAGCAGCTTACCACCACTACATATTGAGAGCGGCAGCCATTAAAGCTTTGGGATCATTCAGAAGCAACCCTAACAACTAAAAGAAGAAACACACAAAAAGCTAGAACGTTGAACGGAACCAGCGTATGATTTCTCGACGAATCTGTTGCAGAGTTAGAAGTCCGACGAATCTGTTACAGAGTTGAGAAGAGCTTTTCGTTCCTTTGAGAGAGGGTTTGAGTGGTTTTTATAAAATAATATATATTTACCATTGTACCCCGTCCTTAACTTTAAAATTTCAAGTATTCCCCGCATAAATGAGGAGAATGAATTCTCACCCTTAATTCATAATGGACAAAAAAATCCATTCTGATTTTTGAAGGTTTTTTTATTATTTTAAATAAAAAATAAAAATGATAATAGATGCCAAATAATTTAAAATAATAAAAAAACCTCATAAATGATAATGAGAATTGATACCAAAAAGAGCCTGAGCAATTAGGTAATAAGGCCACGGCTTAACAGTTTCAAGAAGTAATTCCTTCAACAAAGAGCAATTCGTTTGCTTGTTTGCCAGTGTAACCTTCCCAGAAGCAGCTTCCATCAACCCAGCCTGATCCCATTGTGAAACGTCCTCATATACAGCAAACCAGACTTTCGATCACCTGTCCTTGATCCAAGAGTAAGAATCAACACAATATTCCTAGAATGTACTCGTATTAGTGAATTTTTATTTGCATGATTGCGATGTGTGTAGAAGTTTCATTCCACTAAAATAACTAAGTTTGTTAATTATATCAATGTTTAACAATGGATTAATATACTAATTACAAAAAATAGAATGGAGAGGCTATAGGTAGTGGTCCATTATTTCTTCCTTTCCATCTAAACGAACAATTGGTATGGTCTGATCAATCTTGATGTAAAGTGGATATCTTCTATTTTACGATTAGATTGCTTATGCATGTGTCATTATCTAATAAATGCATCGGATTGAACGTGGTTATAATTACTATTTATGTAATTGTCATAAGGCCCCGTGAATGACAAGTTCTAAACTTAAGTCTTTTAGGTGTAGAGGCTATATATTCTCCTATAATTAAATATATTTAGGCATTTAGTCCTTGTTTTATTTACGAGGCAAAGGTTCTTGTAAATTAAAATCAAATTTGGCCATTACCAAATGCTTGTCATCCAAGTTCCCACAAAAATTGAATATTTTAGGATCACCAATCCACTAATAAATTTCAGCACAGGTGATCAACTGAAAATGTTAAATGCCAGTTAAAAGACATCCATTACTCTCCAGCTGCTTTATCAAGCAAATCATCTTATTTTTGTTCATAAATATATTTTCATAATGGAACTGCTTGTCATTTGCTTTAAACTCTGGGAAGTTTCAATACAAATGGTTCTTATAGGAGTTCTATTTGTATCAAAACAGATACCGATGAGAATTTCGGAGGGGCTAGGTACTTGCATAACTATAATTGCTGCATACCGGTGCACAATCAGCCATTAGAATTCCATGAAGTTTGTGTTACCAAATCCTATTGGTATGAGAAAATACTTTGCAAGGATAAATGACCACCTGATTCCAACAGTAACGTCTTATCTTACCTTGAAGTTTGTGCTCACTACATGCTGACATGGTGATGAGGGTGAGGGGTTCTGGGAAGATATATTGCTGACTTCCCTTTGCTGGACCAATTTCACTACATGCTGACATGATCTCTTCATTAACTTGTTCCTTTCCATGGGATAAAAGCACTTTCTGAAGTTCCAATCGAATTTCCGTCAATAACGGGAGTTCCATGGTAAGTTGACAAAGCGTGTGATGTTTTCAATGTAATACTCTACATTAAGGGTGTCGATTCGGTACGGTAACGGTAATTCGGTATGGTATGGTACGGTATTGAATTTGAAAACCTCAAACCATAACCGTACCGTACCATATTTAAACGGTGCGGTATGAAAACGGTAATTTAAAAAACGGTACGGTATGAAACCGGTATGAAATCGGTATGGAAAAACGGCACGGTTCGGTATACGGTGCAGTTTTATTACGGTATTGTATGGGAACATACCAAGTTTGAAACATGCAAAAAAGCACGATGTGAATTATAATAAGCATACATCAACGTACAAGCTGACTTATACAACCACACTACCACAACCCGGAGAAATTCATAACATCCTTCCCCACTCTCCCCCTCGAGTACTCTCTACTCCACGACCATGTTCTTCTTCTAATCCAAATAAAATTACCCGGAAGTACAATCATCAACCGGAAACGAGATAAGAAGAGAAAGACCTACATATAATATAAGTGCTTAAGCTCTCACTTATTAATAAGAAGTGGATCAAGAACAAGGAGATGGATTGAAGAAGCGCAGCAAGCAAATCAGTTGCAATGAAGCGCGGCGATAAGAACTCAAGTTACCTCACCAAGCACTTGGGAACTTGACCACGATAGGCAACCAACCCACGTGGCTATTCCCTTTGTTACCCACATATGCAATTGCTAAAGCCGCTGAAATGCTTGAGCCGAGCAACATTGCCATGATCTACAAAATCCCATAAAAGAGCAATTTCATTAAATCTATCCATTTTTCAAATTCACAAACTCAAACCAAGAACAGAGGAGTTGAATTACCACATCAAGTGCCACAACCAAGCGCCAAAGGAGACTCTTTGGGAAGGAAAATAACCAGCAACCCATAAACACTAACAATGGCATTCGTTAACCAACCTCTTTATCTCCTTCGTTGATGCGAGAAGCGAACCACCAGCAAAGCACCAACCGCAAATGACCATAAACATCAAAAGCGAGGTTCCAAAGGACATCAAACTCGATGCCAAACAAGGGAAAGTAGGCTCAAACATGTTGATATACATAAGAACTAACATCAAAATTCATGAATATTTCATCAACAATTACCTTGTAAATAAGTATTCTAAGCAATCCAAGGGCACTAGCAAGGTGACAATCTGCCCACCGAACCAGAAAAAGAAACAAATGCCAACAAGCTATAAGACAATCTCCCCGCCCCGTTCTTCTCTTCGATTGTGACGAACAAAGGAAAGTTAGTGTTTAGAATTAGGGTTTAGGGTTATAGTTACACGGATGAAAAGCGTATGAAAAACGGGATCGCATGGGTTAGCGGAGGCGGGATTTACACGGATGACCTTACACCTCACCCGAATGACCCAAACGCCCCAGATGACCAAACCGGCCAATCGATCCGCATGAATGGGACGGTTTAAACGGTGTTGCTATGGTTTAACGGTTTTTTAACCATATTGACACCCTTACTCTACATTAGGAGTGTTATGTTGTGGAATACCATAATCAAGGCACTTACAGTATAATTGGTTGATTTATAAAGTTCAAAAATGTCTACATAAAATTTTACAGCCAATCTGATAACTTGGTAAGACATGCTGCACACGTATTTTTTCTTTGCTGTAGGGCTGCAGTCAGCAGCGAGTGGCTAGGATTTTGCCATGTATATCAAAATAAATTCGTCGATTGTGAGTGAAAATGTGGGGGCATACATGTAAATATGAGGCTTTGTCTTTACAATTTACATTCAACGGTTTAATCGTTCAAAATTTACAAAATAAAGTCCCTGACTATCCCCAATTTCCAAACCCTAGGTGCGAGTAACTCTTCCGCGACTACAAGAGGGAGAGGAAGAGACTGAATGGTGTCCCCATTTTTTCCAGAGAAAATGGAGGTAGCAGAACTTGCTAAAGTCTTTGTAACTGGAGGCCAACAAGCACCTTGGTTCTTCTTTAAAATCACCAATCTACTTCAGTAAATTTCAAGTTGTCCCTTACGACTAAATCACATAAAATGTGCTTTCTGTCCAAAATACCCTTTATACCAAAATTTTCAATTTGTTTGTTTTTCGGATCAAAACACCTAAAATGTCATAAATGACCAAAATACCCTCTAAGACCAAATGACCCAAATTCCTTGGTTATGAGGCTCTTCATTACATTGGTCATGGGTCTTAATGGTCTTGATCATGGTGGTGTGGTGGGGTTACTTGAAGGGTGTAATTTACTTCAATTCTAACTCTTCACCATCATTTCTCATTTAACTTCTTGACCATTCATGGCCATTACCATGAGTGGGGTTAAGGTCTTTGAATGGATTAAATCCAATTCATTCCAAATGAGTGAATATGAGAGTTACTTCTCCAAGTAGTGGGGAGGTTAGGTCAATGTGGTTTATTCTCATTAGTGGAGGAGGGACAAACCATTGATTCTCCAATTCATTGCCTTAAGAATCCTAAGGGGTGTAAGGTGAGGTTTGGGCCTATATAAACCCAACATTTCCTTGCATGTGGTGTGCAATGGAGACACTCCTCACTCTCACATTATTTGTGTTACAAAGTTAATTTCTTTCTTTGAATTTGTCTAAGTGTTGTGCTTTAGCTTTTGGCTCCTTGAAGGGACTAGAAGAACTATCTTATCTTCTAGTTGAATGTTGCTTTATCTTGGAGGTGGTGGTGCAAAGAACCCTTGGTAGTAGGGTGCATCAATTACCTTAAAGATAGCACTCAAGGTGTGACTCAATCTTATCGATCGGTGGTTCGTTCGGTTGCAACTTCAAGCTCTCCGAATTTGCTAAAAATCTTCATCTCCCAATTGTATTGCAATTTCACTTTTGTATGTTTGAAGAATTTGTAATACAATTACCCCAACATTAAACAACATCGAATGTGATACATTAAGAATATCGTCATGATTTTTTAACCAAAGGATATACTATCAACAAGAAAAAAAGCACCTTCTGTAAACATTACATACCAAACCCATCCACAAGCAAAGTGAACTCTAAACCCTGGACCCTAGAAGGCTAGAACTAGATTTAAATGCATTAATAAATGAACTTTAGTGCCTTTTCTCACCTCCACTTGCAGCCACTCAATGAAGCAGTTTATGTTGCTTTCTTTGTGGGGCGATCAACAGAGGAGGCCAAGTTCTTGAACCTAGAAACCAAAAATAAAAACTAAATATGGATTCACTCATTAATGTTGGTAGACGGATTTCTCCCATGTGGGGGGCACTTTTTTGTTAGATGAGACAAAACCGTCTTTTGATCATCCCAAGATTGACTATTTGACTTGATGTAGGGAAGTCAATGGAAAATTGAATATAAATATTCATATTTACATAATGTTTTGCGGAAAACATTTTTTTGGGTAAATTAGGACAACATTAAATGCCATAATGCATGATCCAAAGAAGTATGAAACATGTTACACAACCAAATTTAGCTTACTCAATTATCCCCTACCTTGGTTAATTCAAAATGCTTCCACAATTTTCTCTATGCTTATAGAGTATGAACAAGTGTCAAGTCTCCACATTAATTTGGAGAACTCAATTGTATTATTTAGTAAAAGAACACTACTTTTTTGCGATGAGAATTGATACAAAAAGTGTCTTCATGCATGCATGTGATAGGAATAGTTTCTTTAAAAAAAAAATCATTTCATTTTCTTTTAAAAATTGTAACCAAATGAAATCGCATAAGAAAAAAAAAATAAGTACCTTACACAGGTATTTCTCCTTTTGAACTCTCACACATAACACATCGAGATTCGAGAGTATGTTTGGTTGCAGTGTAAGAGGGGATTGTAACTAGAATAAAGTGAAATTAATTTTACCAAACTGTTTGGTTTAATTTAAGATTAATGCTAATTTTTTAAAAATCTATAAATGATAGCATTCCATGACACAAGGAGCGTATTGCATTAAAAACATCACATTCCTGTAAGTAGGCCTACACTTCCCAAACGTATTGATGATTGCATTGCTAATGTGCACAGTCAAATCCGTTTGCTCATGTAACACGACAGATGGCCTTGTCCAGCTTTTGTAATTTCAAACTTTCAAAATGCAATATGGAGAAGCAAATTGATTTACTTTTGGCTACCAAGGCTCTCGTTCAAGATGGAGAGTCAAAGACATGAGACATATGTGTTTGATTTACTTATATTTTTGACAGTAAATTAAAATTACATTCTCATTTTGAAATGTGAAAATTATTCTACCTGAAATACATAATACCTGGCATCCAAACACCTAAATTACTTTCCTTCTCTCTCTCTCTCTATATATATACACACACTATACATCAACAATTTGCATTTCTCAAAACGCTTAGTCCAGCAATTCTCAACCCATCTTCGTTGATTTGGCTTTTGGCCTTCGACACTCTTCTATGACTTTAGAAGTCTTGGAGTTGAGTTTGATGCCATCCAATAAGTGATTACATTCACAAGCAATTCTATGTCCTTTGAAATCTCTGCTCCTAGGATCCTTGAATCCATGCCAAAAGTATTCCCTACTTCTTTGGCAACTGTTTCCCATGGTGTTCCCACTGTTAGATTTGCCAGCAGCTCACCTCCACGATTTACCGCGTCTGCCATTGCTGGGGTACATCCGGGAGAACCTGCAAATTGGATTCAAAAAGATTAATTTTGTATAAAAAGAATCATAACATAAATGAATGAAAACATATTTAAGAACCTTGTTCAAAATGTCACTGATCATATACCACTGATAATCTAACATACACTAGTGGCTATAGTATTAACCTGTTGCAGCGGAAGCCCATGATCTCCAGGTAACATACGGATTGAGATATCGAGTAGTGAACTAATGGCAGAATCACAGGTCAGCACCTGTGCTAATGTCGAAGTTTCATCAATTGTATCATCTTTGAATTTAATCAGTAGATTCCTCGAAACACCATAGTAAGACCTTATCTGTGAATTGTTCATCTAAGAATCATGAATCTTCTTATAGAAAGTAGATGTTTGCAAAATTATTACTTATAGAAAGACCCAAAGCCCATATAACAAGCAAATTTCCTCTACCCGATCCCAACACCCCCTCCTCCCCAGAAAAGGAAGACAAAAAGACACTTAAACGAATTGCACTTACCACTTAGAATGACCTTTAGCGCATTTGGGCCTTTCTGATAAAACCTCACATGCACCTTGTCACAAGTGAGTGAACTACGGTGACATAATGAAACTCCTCCACCTACACCACCCACCCCAAAAAAGAGAAATTCCTTCCTTCCCCGATCACCGTTTAGTCTATAGCAGATAAAAGGAAGGCTGGACAGAAAAAATAAAGAAGAAAAATGGAATTACCCAAACAATCCTACAGGCCTTGATTTGGCTGGAAGAATTGTGTAGTAGTAAATTTAGCAACTTAAAAGAATTCAATCTTGACAAGGGTTAACTCAAAAAATTCACCTTCATTAAGAAGTGAAAATCTTTTAAGACTCCAAATATGCAAACAGAACTAAAATTCACTTAAACGACCAAAGAATCCAAGCAGTAACCATAAGAGCAATCTCCAAACCGACAATTTAGAAAGTCATCCCAAAAAAAGAAAAACTACAGCCAGCAGCTATGTTCAAAATTTCGTTGAACCACAACCCATCCTCCAAAATTTCATTCATTAGATCAGTTTCAAAAGATCAACTACAGCCAGTAGATAGTGGTACCTGTGAAATTCCAGGATTTTCAACCCATTAACTCATGTTTTCAGGATCGCAAACTTAGGACTCAAGTCCGTGACAACTATGAGCCATTTGAGTCGAGCCTGAAGGTTCGAAAGTGGGTCCAATGATTGTGGATGATCCTTGTGATGATTTGATAAATCTCCTAGAGTTTAAGAGAAGAGAGAAGATTAATCACGACGGCGTTAAAAGGCGATTTTGGCATGTTAGTAGACCGGCGATGGAAAGTCCGATTGACGAAATTAAGGTATCCAATCGAAGAAATAAAAATATTTTTTATAAACAAGAAACAAAATATCCAAATTATGACTTACCCTAGAGATTATCGTAACGGTCATCTTTAGATTTTGTAACGCTGTCAAACTATTGCCGTTAACTTAAATCGGAAACTGCAGCTATGAGTACGGCTGACATGGATTCGACATCGAAACCGATGTCCGGGTTGATCAATACCCTCCAACGCGGTTCGCTGGAACCATGATTTGAGTTCTTCCTAATGGGATGGTTATTACTGTATATCAGAGCTGATTTTGACTAATTACGAAATCTGTATTCGGATAAAAAGTCTAGATTGATTTCATATTCTCTAATGATCTTAGCATTTTGAACTCATGATTCAAATACAAAGAGATGTAATTACAAATTGAGGGGCTTATCATTAAAAGGTGCAAGAAAATAAATTATGAAAATCCCCCATTCAATCTCAGAATCCATCTTCTCATCATGTCTGCAACCACAACCCAAAAAGACAAGATTAGCCTTGGACTCACTCAAGTGCTTGCATTTTCTAAGCCCATGCATGCATGTGATGAATGAACATACAACTTTGGATGTATCTAGGTATCAATTCTAATGCTTCTAGCTTTTAACAACTACATTTGAATCAATTATTTTCGTTTTTATATCTATTCTCTATACTTGGTGCTTGGTGGAATTAGGATTCAATCATTGAAAGGAGGCATAATAACCCTTATATTAATTGTTTTTTTAGGTTCTCTATAGATAATACAATTAACTGTGATACACTTATACGAAAGCACGCATTACATTTACATATACACAATTTTATTTTTGGGTAATTTTCATCCTGGACCCCCGAGGTTTGATCCATGTTATTTTTAGTCTAAATACATTGACACTTTGCATTGTGCCTCCCCTAAGGCATCCAATAAGATCAATTAAGAACAAATTGTGATTTTATGACCAAAATACCCTCACATCTATTCTACCGTAAAATTTTTATCATGCCTTAAAGGTTCCTTTACCAAATATCACTTACCTCCCCTCTTAGTTCGACAAATAGCATTTACACCCCCTCTTAGTTGGATAATATCACTTACCTCCCTCTTACCTAGCAAATATATCAAATACCTCCCCTCTGTTAACTTTCTCGGTTAAATTTAACTTTTACCGTTAAATATTTTTCCAAAATTCCAAACTACCCTTGGATTAAAAATATTTTTTTATTTTAAACCCTAAATTACCTAATCACTTTAGCAATTAAATACTAAATTACCTTCAATTAAAATAATTTTTAAAAATCAAAATACCATAGTTAAAACCCAAATTATCTTTAATTATTAAAAGCCCAATATATCAAAAATTTTATCAAACAACTAAAAAAAAACCCAAAATAGTAGTACGTGTTTTTTTTTTTAATTTAACTTGATAGTAGTAAGCTGTTTTTAAATTGTTTGATAATTAAAAAAAAAAAAAAAAGAGAGGGTATGTTGGGCTTTTAATAATTTAAGTTTTAACTATGGTATTTTGGTTTTTAATAATTATTTTAATTGAGGAAAGTTTAGTAGTTTAATTGTTAACGTAATTAAGGTAATTTAGGGTTTAAAATAAAAAATATATATTTTTAGTCAAGGGTAGTTTAGGATCTTAGAAAAATATTTAACGGTAAAAGTTAAATTTAACCGATAAAGTTAACAGAGGGGAGGTGTTTGATATATTTGCTAGGTAAGAGGGGAGGTAAGTGATATTATCCAGCTAAGAGGGGGTGTAAGTGCTATTTGTCCAGCTAAGAGGGGAGGTAATTGATATTTACCCAAAAAAAAAATATCACAATCAAAATAAGATCAAACGGGTTGAAAATCAATTTTCAAAGAATTAACTCATATAATGAATTTAAGAGAACAGGACAATCTTGCAACTAGTTTCGAAGATCAAAGAACAAATCGAAGGAAATTGTAGAAAGAAAAAAAATACTGATTTACAGCCAGCGAAGAAAGTAGATTGAATCAAACCCACCAAGTACTTCTTTTCGCATATCAAACCCCATTCAGAGATTACAGAACCTCTAGAACCACCGACCCATTCCCAAGATTAGGGTTCCCTGCTTCACCTGGAACACATCTCCAAACTGGTTCACGATCTGCAAAAATCATGACCATGGTATGGAAAGCTTCCAAGGCCCAAGCTAAGCTTGTGAGAATGAAGTGCCTGAGCTGCCATTTTCCAAAGTCCCTAACGTATATCTGGAGCATAGCATTCATACAGATTTTCTCATCGCCTGGCTCCTTAGTCCTTAGACGGTGGTAGCAAAGCCGATTTGAGGTCATTATTGCGGGAATCAGACATCGCCGGCAGCATTTGCAATATCAGATTGATGAAGAGAGGTAGAGAACGCTTAGATATCTGGTGTCATCAGCCTCCCTATAAGCATGGAAAGCAATTGAGTTCCCTTCAAATGGTGTGAGAAGAAAGAGGAACCATAGAGATGTTTTTTTCTTGGTTATTCCAGATGTTATCTTCCAATCGAATTAGGGATTTGGGAGTCGGGTAGTTTAAGGGGTTTGATTTTGTAAATTAATAAAGTTTAAATCTTTAAAATGTGAAAATAAAAAATAATATTTACAAGGACACCCCTATCATTTGATTTTCAACCGTTCGATCTTATTTTGATTGTGAAGACATGATGAAAACCTTGCGGTAGAATAGATGTCAGGGTATTTTGGTCATAAAAATCACAATTTGTCCTTAATTGATCTTATTGGATACCTCAGGGGAGGCTGATGCAAAGTGCTCATTTATTTTGACTAAAAATGACATAGACCAAACCTCAGGGGGTTCATATGAAAATTACCTTTATTTTTTCTTTGGCTTATAAACCCTAAAACTTTTATGCTCAATGACCAAAATAACCTTCTTGCCAAGAACATTTAGAATGGCCAGAATACCCTTTTTGCCCAAAACATACCAAAATGACCAAATTATGCCCTAATGACCAAAATAACCTTCTAGATTTCCTCCACAACATTCTTTTTTGGTCAAACAGTCCACAACATTCAAAATTACTAGAATACCCTTCATTCCCATAATGACCAAAACGTGCTTATGCCCTAATGACCAAAATAACCTTCATGCCAATTACATTCAAAATGACCAGAATACCCGTTATGCCCAAAATATACCAAAATGACTAAATTATCCCTAAATGACCAAAATCCTTCATGTCCAAAACATTTAAAATGACCAGAATACCCTTCATGTCCAGAATGACCAAAACGTGCTTATGCCCTAATGACCAAAATAATCTTCCTACCTAGAACATTCAAAATGACCAGAATACCCTTTATGCTCAAAACATACCAAAAAAATCAAAATACCCTTATCGCTAAATGACCAAAATAGTAAAATACCTCAAACAAGCGTACCCAACAAATGTGCATGTACGAAACGTCTTCTACAATTGTTCTTGTCAATGTGACTAACATTTTCAAATTCTTAACGGCCAAATTTGATTTTAGTTTTCAAAAAAAAGAAAAAAAAACATTGATTAACAATTAACAAATGAAAAGGAGAAAACAAATGAGTGAACCATCTGAATAACATTAAAAATATTTACAATGAAGCAGAAAACCTACTATAGATGTGAGCAAGAAAATTCAAAAGGAAACTAAAATTTGGAAAGAATCCCACCAACGAATCAAAAAGGGAAAACGAAAAAACAAAAGCCTAAATTACCATTTGTACCGTAGTTGATGAGGCAAATAGCCAAATACTAACCGAAAAGGAAAAACAAACTAAAAGATCAATAGCTCCAAAAATCACAAAACCATGCTCAGATCCAAAAAAAAGCAAGGACGAAAATACCATAGATTTGAACTCGAAGACTGCAGATCTGAAAAGATATTTTCAAATATGAATCTAAGATGAAATCTACGGAAAAGAAGTGCCCAAGAAGATGCTTGAAAATAAAGAAAGAAGCGAAAATTAACAAGAAAACCCTAAACCGAAGCACGAAACGTGGATGTACAAACCCCAAGTGAATCACCAACGAATAATCTGAACTCAACGTTTGCAAATGCCATTGCTAAGGAAGAGCGATCGGGAGAAACAAGAAGAAGAATAGAAAATGACAAGATCTGAAGAAGATGAGGACGAAGCAATACATCTAACCAGTGTATACGAAACCCTAATGTGTTTTCCACCATGAAACATAACTTTAATGTCTCCAAATTAAAATGAAATGAAATTTCTCCAAATGAACTTAAATTTGAATGAATATACATTTAATTTTCTCTCTTCCGGCCAAATCCGCGTGCAAATACATCCCACGTCACATCCCCTGAAAAACTATCGATTTGTAGCTTAACCTATATTCCATTTTTAAGTATAAAAGCGCAGTGAATTATACAAGAGCTTGCTGTTACGAACGGCTCATATTCAATATACTGTTATCCTATGGCTGAGGATTATCGCAAATCTTGACAACTACATGCGAGCAATAGAGTAAGAAGTCAAAAGTGAAGAACGTTTACAAAAAAAAAAAGTGAAGAACGGTCTCTTTTTATTTTTATTTTTATTATTAATATTATTAATATTTATTTATTTATTATTATTATTATTTTCTACTTCATGGGGTCTTTGGAATAAGGGGCCAAGGAAAAGGAAATTTCAAAATTTTCTTTTTTCTTTATTTATTTTTTTTTCCAAGGGGACTTGGGGGTTTTTGAAATCAGATGCCCAAAAGAAGAAATTTTCAATTTTTTTTTTTTTTAATTTTTTTTAAGAGACCGGGAGGGTCTATGAAATCAGGGGCCCAAAAGGAAAAGAAAAGAAAGGAAAGAAAGAAAGGGAATTTTTTTTTTATTATTTTTATTTTATTTTATTTTTTTTTATCCTGGGCAGGGGAGTCGGGCCGGTCGCATGTCAGACAGCCCGTCTGACCGGGGGTTCCCGGTTTCTGGTAAACATTTTGTTTACCAGAAACAAGGGCGACGCAGGCCAACCCGCGCTGCTGGCACGGCCGTCTGTGCCTGTCGCGTGCTCAGTGCGCCTACAGCCCCAAAATACATGTTTTTCACCCATTTTTCTATCTTTTCACCTTCTCTCTTATCTTGAGGTGGTTCTTCTACACTTCTAACTCAAATCTAACCACGTGCAATGCTCAAACATCCCATTTTTGGATGGCTAAGACTATTGCCACTAGATGCTTCTCATACATCAACTTCGATTGGTCACCCATGGACAAGAACACAAGAGTTGGCTCCAATAAGCAATGGGAAGCCCATGTTGCATAAGAAGTAAGAACAGCCCCAAGTCCGAAACCCGAGGCATCCGTTTCAACAGCAAACTCCTCTGAGAAATCCAACATGGGCAACACAGGCACAGTGTTTATTTTCAGGCTTCAAAGGCTTGAGTGGCAGCTGCATCCCAATGGAACACATCGTTCTTCAATAGATTTGTAAGCAGTGCTGCCACTTTCCCATAATCCTTAACAAACCTCTTGCAATACCCTATCTGCCCCCCCAGAAAACCCCTGAAGCTCTAACTTCTATGGACGAGGCCACTCAACCATGCACTTGATTTTCTGGGAGTCCGCATCCAGTCCAGTATCTGAGATAATATGCCCCAAATACTCCAATTTAGTCACCCAAACAGACATTTTTTCTGGTTCACGACTAGGCTGTGTTAAACCAAAAGGATAAATGTCGTTTGCAAATAACCTAGATGTTCTTCCATGGACCTGCTGTACACCAAAATATTGTCAAAAAAACCAACAGAAACTGCCTCAAATGGTCATAAAGTACCTCGTTCATGAGAGCTTAGGAAGTAGTCAGTGCATTCAAGAGTCTGAATAGTATCACCACATTTCACCAGCAACTCATAATAGTCATTATCACTTTATGAGTACAAAAAACTGTCTTCTCCATATCCTCCTGTCAAATCTGTTGACAACCAGACTTCAAGTTCAGCTTGCTGAACACCGTGGCACATCCCAATTCGTCCAACAACTCATCTAAGCGCGGGTATAGGTTACTTGTTGAGTCTTACTAGTATGTTGTGTGCTGGATAGTCAACACAGCATCACAACGCACCATCCTTCCAAACCAGCAGCACTGCACTAAGTATGGACTCACACTAGGCCGTGAAAGTCCTACCACAAGTCTGAAGTCTCTCAACCTCATTCTACTGAGAATGGGGATGGCAATAAGGCCTTGTGCATGTTTGTCAAAGCGTCCGCCTAGGCGCGCTTAGGCAGCAGCCTTGGCTCCTAGGCCGATTTTTGGGTAAAGGCGACCTGGTGTAGCCTTGTTGCCTTTCGTTGCCCTTTATTGCCTAGCCTCACCTTGTCGCCTTGACAACCATGGCCTTACGTTTGGTGAGTTGCTGCCTCCCACCAAGTGGATTGAGTGGTTGTGAGTGGTAAACCCATTGGATCCACCAACAAACTCTCAAACTCAGACAACAACCCCTTCACCCTCTCATCTTTTGTGCACTCTACTCCCATCAGGGGGGTGTTCATCTCTTTTAGCCAGTACCCCTCACCTGCCATCTAGACTGTCTTCCACACATCCTTCAGGGTTGTTTCAAGCTGGAGTAAGGCCGGATCTTGAATCTCACTGATCTCCCACCCCATTCAACCCCCCAAAATGGGTTCCACGTTGCTGAGGTTGAACGGAAGGAGATCCTACACGAATAGGTCCCCATTGATCAGAATAGGGACATTGCAGCAAACCCCTTGTCCTCATACACTTTCGCCATCACCCAATGTTACAAGAAGTCTCTTCCCTTTCACTGTCCGCCCTAAGGGTTCCACCAAGCTCTGTGAGATGGTGTGTCGCTCAACAGCCGACCAAGATCACAATAGGGGTTCCACTAATCTGACCTCAAAACTTCAATGTGTGTGGAGAGTCAAAACAAGAAAGAACCACGAGAGTTCTGTTTCAACCGACCCTTCATCTGGCACAACCATCCCTACAAGCTCAGTTTCCCTCATTTCCACGGGCATCTCGTCTTTGTGCAGCAGTAAAACCCTTAATTGTTTGAACGGGCATTGATGGCACTGATTATTAAGGAATATCACATCTGAAGCAAAGGCCTTTACCATCTTAGCCCTGATCTCTCCCATGTCAACCATTTGGAGTGTTGCTGTTAGCAGTGGAGGTTGTTAATGTGCGTTAGGTCAATAGGGAAGACGATGAACTGCATGTAGGTTTCAATTCAGGTTAGTTTCGTCAACTCAGCAGGGTTTATTCTAGTCCCATTCAGGCAATGCGTTGCTGGCTGGCCTCCAGCCCACTAGGTGACGGCATTCATGTTAACGACCCACTGGGCCATGACTTGGGTATCAGACTGGGCTGAAACACTGGGCTTTTGTGGGTTTCGCAGTTGCGGGGCACAAGTCATTGAGCCAAGTCCATAATTTGGGTTAGGGTGCCCGATTCGAAAACCCGTAACTCCACCCACACTTTTTTAACTAAACCTGACATAAAAGCCCTCTTAGACCGCATTTCGTCCCTTACAATGACAACAGCTGCTAGGGCATCAAAGCTTGACCTACACTCTGCAACTGAGTCTCCTTGATGAAGGCCAATCAGCAACTCCAGCGGCAATTTCATCTGTGCCTGACGTTCCTAATGGCAGTCTCAAGTTCATCCCCTCTGCTTTCCATCTTGCTTCTGACCATTCCCTCGGATTAGATGCGCTCATGTACCAATTTGTTAAGACCCGAGTTTAACTTTTATCAACTATTATATTCCCCACTCCCTGAATAACATTCTCAGGCAATAACAAGACCATACAGCACAAACATATACCATTCATTCATTGGAAACAACACAGTTCAGCAGTAATATGCAACTATTTCATTCAGTTCAGTAACAGGAGATCCAATACAGCACAAGACTACGCTTTCTTCAAAATCAAATGCAACGACTACAGAGAAACTCACAAAACACACACGAGAGTACACTAATCTCCTTCTACAAGACCTTCTTGCCCCCAAAACTTACACAAAACCCTCTACTCTATCTTCTTGCTGTCTATAAAACAGTGTCTCCAATGAATTTTACTCACTCCCCCACTTATTGCCTTACATCTGCTCCAACATTCTCTGCCTAAAGTCAGGACTCCCCCATATATATGTGTGCTTGTCACCCTTGTCATCTTCTGGCAACTGTCCTCCTCCTCTGTTAGTTAGGATGCTCATGTGCTTTTGATCCTGTGTGTCTCCCCCTACACTTGTGTGTATACACCTGTGACACTAGAAGCCCATCATGGTCTAAGGATGCTTTAAAACATATCATCTATGAATGTTTACACTTATAAGATGCATCCTTAACTGAGCTCCAGCTAGTACCTTAAAAAGGATACTCCATATCCGGCTTGGCGACAATTCATTGGAAACTTACTAACCTCATATGTGTGCCACCAAGGTCAACCCTGGAAGATGACATTGTTACTTCATAAAGACCAGAAACTTATCTCTTGAGAACTCCTCAAGCACTTATCAGTTCTTCAATCTTCAAAAGATTCATGTATGTCCAAACTCAGGTCAACATCTCAAATCCATCACAAACTAAGCTATACTTATTCAAGGAATGCATCAAATGAAAATGGATGCTGAAACAAATTGCAGCATCATATACCAGGCATAGGGAAGTTAAGTGAATAAATCTAGGACATGTAAGCAGAGGGATTCAAAATATATAGACAGAAGAGCAACACACATCACTGCAAAGACAGATAAAAATTAAAACAAAAGATGAAGTGCATTAAAAAAATAATGTAAGCTAGGACTCAGATCACTCTAAATCAAGGATAAATAGTATACCTCCATCTAATGTTGCAGGAGGGAAGTCTGCCAAAGTTTTCTTCATATGTTTCAAGCTGTCAGGACTAACTATGCGAGCCACAAGGCCCTCCAAGATTTCACCTTGCATCTTTATGTGGTCTTTCGATCCTGGAGATTGATAGAAAACAAACAGATACTTGGTAAAATGGTCAACTAGCAAGTGAACCCACTTTAACCTCAAATTTTTTTTTTTTTTTTTTTTTTTTTGGGGGGGGGGGGGGGGGGGCGGGGGAGAGAACACAGCATAGAATAAATTTAAGAAGGCAAAATGTCTATATAGGTTCAGAACAACATGGTCGTCGTAAACAAGGGCAGATGGAAGCCCCCCTGAACTGGCTGCCAGACTCGAAACCCATTTCCTCACATGCTGGAAGCTCATGCTTTTGCCATAGCAACAAGTGTCGACTCAGAAGCATTGCAAAAAACAAGTTACAATTGACGCTTTTTGGTAAATTGGCAGTAATTCTTTTAATAAAAGACTCTCACTCATAAAGGGGAAAAACTTCAATTACCTTTTAGTCTACGGCGAAGTTCATAGAATTTATAATGTATACGGTAAAAATTTATAACAGCAATACAGCACCACCAAAAACTAAGAAGTACTGAGTAATACTATCTAACCCAGTTAAGGAGAAGCGCTAAGGACCTTTTTTATATTCAAATCTCCTCTTTTTTCTCAACTAAAGTTCACTGAATTGGAAAATGTATCCAACTGAATAAACTGAATCAGCATATGCCAATCTAGTTTCCTTAAAAGTTCTTGCTTGCTTTAATAACCCAACCTGGTACAGAGACATCAGCAACTTCATCAAGAGTCTTACATACAGATTTTGCAGTTCCTTCTTCACATAATGCATCAAAGGCTGCAAAGAAGGAAGTCACAGATTTCCTACAGCAATAAAGAAAACAATCAGTAGCCATAAATTCTACCCTGACATGAAAACATTTACTGTCTTTCTGATCCATCCAAAACAGGAAAACAATTTAACAGCATAAAATTGAAGAGAAATTTAATCAGAATGGTTTAATTCTTCTAGCTGGAAACACAAACAATTACTAGGAACTAACAAAGAAAAAAAAAGACATTCAATAAGTACAACTATGGATTGACACCAACAGATAAAATACAAAATTAAGCATAAGATCTTGTCGCAGGAGTTCTAATTAGAATAGGAGTCTCCTTCCCTTATGTTTTAAGGGCTTTTAAGTTATTTCTTATCTCTTTTTTTAGTCTGTTTTGCATTCCTATCCCTCTCTAAGTTGGTTCTAGTCTACCATATATAAATCTGTAAATACCCTATAAGGGTGAAGGAGTAACATCAACTTTGGGAAGCAATTTATTCTTACTTTGCTAAACGGCATCAGAGCTAAAAGCATTCCAGTCATTCGTTGACAATTCTTGAAATAACCCTTGCAGGTGATCACTTCGTCATCTCTATCTCTAGTGGGAGCACAACAATTGCCTGTACAGCAACCATGTTTTAATCAGTTGATTCCTTCACTTTCCAGCAAAGATCAACAGAAGAGATTTTTTTTTTTCTCTCTCCAGCAGTTGCTGTGCCTCTGCTTATCATAACAGAAGTTTTCCCGATTTCTGCCTGAAGCATAACAGGAATTAGTTTCTGCGGGCGTCTTGTCATCTTTAACCACTGCTGAGGGTCATGTTTTATCTGGTGCGATGTGTGCTGTGCATTCAGATCCAAAAATCATTAACCAGCAGAGAAATTTATCAGTTGTTGGAACTCTCTTGTTGACAGAAAACATTAGAGATGGAGATAAGTTCATGCTGGTTGTTAGAACTTTTTCTCCGAAGGAAGCTTGTTGGCAAGTAGGGTTACCTAACGGTGACTTGATCTGACATTGCCTAGCTTGTCAGTGTTGTGGGTCAACTTTTGTCCGTTCCTCAGACATCTCCCTGAGACGCTATTATAAGAACTTGGAGGTACCCTAAGAAAGCTTATGCATACCCCAAGAGGGGTTGAAGGCTTTTCAAATCAAGACCTGGATGAATCATCGGTTGATAGAAGGTCAACCAAAGGTTATAGCACTTTGGTTGGTGGAAATCTTTTGCTTTGGAGAAGTAAGAAGTAGACTATGGTTGCCCGATCAAGTGTAGACACATAGTATTGAGGTACAGCATACATCGCTTCTAAGTTAGTGTGGACACACAGTTACTTAAAGAACTTGGTTTATTTATGATTTTATGGTGTGATAATCAAGCAGTTTTCACATAGCTTCAACCCCTGAATTTCATGAGCATACAAAACATGCTGAAATTGATTGTCACTTTGCTTGTCAGAAAGCGCACCAAGGATTGATTCCCCCTAGTCAAGTTCGTACAGAAGAAAAATTAGCAGATCTGTTTACCAAACCTTTGGGGACTAAATGAGTTGACTATATTCGTAATAAGCTAGGTATGATTTAACATATATGATCCAGCTTGAAGAGAGCGGGGTGCTATAGAAGTGCAAGCGCTAATTCGCAAGAGTGATTTCGTTCCGTTTTCACTACTCAACTTCTATTAATATAAGAATTGGTCTGAGGCCTCCTTAGGTATTTCTTGTTCTCCAATCTTTGTCCTTATCTGGTTTTCTACTTCTATTTACAGAACCCATCAAACCTCGAAAGGACAAAAGGGAAGAGGGAGTGGGAATCAGGAAAAAAAGAAGAGAAGAACAAGAAGCAGAGAATCAGGAAAAGCGAGAGAGAGAGAGAGCATTCCACTCCCATCACCTTCTCCTTGTGCAAAGAGCATTCCAAATCCACCAAAAATTCACTGCTGCCATTGGATTCCAAGTTGCTTGAGACAAGGATTGTTTCCTTTCCTCAGTTTCCCATTTAAGTCTGACTCTTATTTATTTCCCTCTTCTAACTTTTTCCAGGATTTTCCCTCCTTTTTCCTTTATCTCCTTTTATCCCATTTTCCACTATTCCATGTATACCCCAGCACATTCATTGCCTTTTTTCTTCAGTGTTGCTTCTTTGTTTTAAATCTCAAGTTACACTACATAGAGACTGATATAGACAATTTATTCTGTTTGATCACTGAGGGGAATTATAAAATGCAAGGCGAATTTTCTAACTTGACAACAGGGTTTCAGGAGCTTGCTGATAGTAACAACAATTATTATGATACAATGTCATGCATGTGACAAACCTCAAAAAATGAATCCAATGTGGAAAAAATTGAGCCATGAAACCAATGATTAAATTGATAAGTATGGTTCGATTCAAGGTGAAATTGAAGAATTGTTTGACGATCCAATTTCAATTACGAAACCTCATGAGAAAATTACCATTAAAAAGACATTATTTGATAACAACCATCATACAATTGACCTTGAGACACGTTGGATCATCACCCCCATCAAACCCACTATTTGTGGATGTCGATCACATGGTGCCAATTCTCTCATTTTACAGATCTCATGGGCAACTTTTTCTTAACACCTGCAGAGTTAATGCAGGATCCATAGACTGGTTTAGTCGGGTTCCAGTCCAACCCCAAAAAGAGCCTGTCCAATGGGATTTGATCACACAAGAGTTGGACTTAATTAAATAAATTAGTTGAGTTCTAATATTTAATCTTTTTTTTTTTTTTTTTTTTTTTTTTTTAAGTTTTCCCACATAGATATGAGTTCGAGTTGGAGTCTTTATATTGATTGAATTTTTAATTGGTGTTGCTCTTCTTCCTTTTCTTTTCTTTTTTTTTGAATGAACAAATAAATTCATTAAACAAATGAGAGAACAAGGAGGGGAAATAACACAAAGCTGAACCAAAGCAAAGAAACCCGGCTACATAACCTTACAACAAAGCAAGAAGCACAACACTAGACCAATAAGGACCAAAAAACCCTGGCCAGTAGGCCAAGCTAGACCAAAGCAATTTCCTGTTAAATGAAAGGGGGCCTTCGTTGCAGCAATGCAGAGGCCATCACAGTAGGTACCATCGAAGCTACAGAATGCAATAGAACTGATAGCATCCAAGATTGCCTGAAAGTTGCAGCAACAGCTGGAAAGACCATGGGAGCCAACGGCAGGGCGATAGAAACCAACCATACCAACGGGGATAACAGGGGAGAAAGAGACGACAAAGAAGAAATTGGGAAAGAGGAGGAAGAAGGAAGAGAAAGAGAGCGAGAAAGAAGGTGAGGGGAAGAGGAGAGGAAGACTCGCTAGGCAGTCCAATGAACCTACAAACTGAGGAAACCATCACTCCCACAAGAGGAAGATAAGCAGACCACCAGCAATGGAGAGAGAAGATGAAAAGAGGGAGAGGTGGAACCCCCTGCACTTGACATCGGAAGTTTCACCCGTCAACTCGAACAAGAAGAAGATCGGATCTGGAAAGTTGTTCTTTGTGGGGCGTAAAGTTGACTTCTTAGTTTAATAAGATACCTATATTAGTGGGATTTTCTTCTTCTAAATATCATGTATTAGGATAAATTTCAGATTGGAAAACAATGAATATGTCTGTGAGAGCCTTGCGGCTGGTTTTTTAGTGTGAGCATCTCTTCCCTCTTCCTCTTCTAATACGATTTCTAACTTCCTCCTCTTCCCATTCTTCTAATTTCCCCTCAGTGAAAGCCCACCATAGCAGAGACCATTTTCAGGCCTGCATTACTATTATAACTTAATCCCTCACAAATTTCAAAAATTATATAAGCCAACATCTAGCAGCATTAGAAGCTTCCTTTTTGTTTTTCCTGTTCACAAGTCTTCAAACACAAACAAGATATGTATTCGCTTACTCTGAGTGATGGAACTATTTGAATTGGGATTCTGACTTCATCACTTCAGAATCAGACCTGAATATGATAGTCCAGTTCTTTCTCGTCCATTATCTCTACACAAGCTAAACTGTTAAAAATGTCCCCTCTTTTAGGTTCATATCTAGATTGGAAAGACAAGCTACTTAAAATATCCAATCAAGTAGGATTGTGGAGCTTTTCTAACCTAAGGACTTCACCAGAAAACCCAAAAATTCTGGAGAGGTAGAGAATGATAATGCTTGAATATGTGGTAGTAAATTCTGCTAATGTTTCTTCTCTTCTTATATAGTTGGCATTCTATTCCCTACCTCATCGCCCAAGCCAATCTTCATCCAGTTTTACAATCTACCACACGAAATGATAAACAAAAACTAACAACTTGCGTCTTGAGATAAGATCATAACAATTATAGAATTATGTACTACAGAAGTACAAGAACATATACACAGCAGCATGGGTATTACTGAAAAAACAAAACATCTAAGAAATCAACACAATCAAAGAACCAAGACAACTATCCATTATATTTGGTAGCCATTATCTAGGGGAAGACTGACTCAAAATATAAATTCTCACCTTGTTGAGAACAACCAAACATGATTGGTTGGCAAGCGCCATTTCCTACAGAAAGCAATTATATCAGGAGTAGAGTAGAACTTGGGCTTTCCATTGCCCAATTCTGTGACTGCAGTTACCACGACTGCAACCAAACAAGAAAACAAGATATTATTAACTGTAACAGTAAGAAAAATCTTATAAAATACAGGATTTAGATCTCTCAGAAGGGCCAAAACCATAAAAAAGGGCATCAACAAAATGAAGGATAGTAATTTATCTAAGAAAGGTTGAAAATCTCTAATAAGCTGTACTAAGAAAGGTGACAACTGACTTTTTCCCCTTCTCCCCCACCAATGAATCATCATCCAATCATCTCACAAACATTTCAATCAAATGATGACCCATACCCAAAATTCTCCTTTAGGCACACACCAAAGGCAGCTACCATTCAAGCTTAAGTCCCTTATCTGAGCCACTCCCATTAAGTAATCTTGGCACTGTGACCAAAACTGACTTTCTAAACATATTCAAATATAACCAATTCATATAGAACAGAATGGCTGTATATCATAAGCACATGTGGGAATGGACAACTAAAGTAAGTATTAACCATTGAATTCACCGAAACCCCACCCGTTCATCAATATATATAATTTCAGGCAGCATTATGTAGAACTTCTAAGTTTCGTGCTTCCAATTTGCAAACAATATTTCTTTCTTAAGAAATTTTATTTAAAGTTATTAAAGGGCAAGCAGTTACCCTCCTGGTGATTGGCCATCAAAGAACGACCTTTAGAGTCTACTATTTCCGATAACAGTAAATGATATCAATCACATCCAAATGTACCCATACAAACCGACCCCATAGTCAGTCCCACAAGGTTGTGAGATGCGACTTGTCAGGGAAGCAGCCTGGTCTAATGATGTGGTGACTGATAAGTTTTTTTTGGTTCGATAGAGTATCTCATGAGGCAGCTCAAGCATGACAAAGAGATGGGACCATAGCAGAAATAAAATTAAAATAAATTTTATTCACTAACTGTGGGTTCTTTGGGGGCAAGAACAAAGTCACTGTAACATAAACTGTCTAAAGGGGTTCCCCAGGGCCTAGGGTAATTTCCCAAACCCTATGGCCCCTATTTTGATCCAGGGGTATTTTGGTCATTTTCCAATTTTCATGGTGTCCTAGGTCAGGGTCTCATCAAGTTCAGTTAGTTGTCTCATTGAGTCTAGATGATTGTTAGGACCCTAGATCTATTTTTAATTTCCTCTTTGGATCATTATTTTGTATTCTATTGAAGAGTCTTTGTCTAGCTGAGATTCCTAGGTTATGTTGGAATCCCCAAGTTTCAGTCTACTTTTTAGTTTTTATTAGGACTCTATATCTACTCTTAGAATCCAAATTGGATCTCTCTAGAGTAAGTCGTGATAGAGTCCTTGTTTATGTGAGAACTAGTAAAGTCATAATAAGAATTAGAGAGTTAGTTTAGAGCATAGTTATTGTCACGGCAATGAGGCAATGCGAGGCGGTTTAGGCTAGTTGAGGCGATGAGTCAACGAGCACCCTCCGAAGCGCTTTTGAGGCGGTCAAGGCGTTTTGAGGCATTTTAAGTGAAATTTTGGTTGTGATTGTAAATGAACATGTATTATGGAAAAGAAAAAGATCATATTCTAGTAATCCTATATGGCATATATTGATGCATTCATCTATCTTGATGATAATACAGCTTGTATTATTATTTTTTTCTTTTTTTGGTAGCAAATGAAGCTTCAATTCTGAAAAAGACAAAACAGTAATGAAGAAAATTGGTTTCCAGCAAACAAGGTCCTAGGTAGAGATCATTAGGCTTCAACATGCTATTTTTTAAATTGGAATAGCTTACTAATTATGGATCATTAGATTCTAATTGCCAATTGATTCTCTGCCTTCAATTTGGCATCATTGATTTGGTTTTAAAAAATAAAAAATAAATAAAAAAGAAAAAAAAATTCAAAAAGGCGATTGCCTTGGGGACTAAGGCTTCCGAGGCAACCGCCCTATGACCTAACAATAAGGCGACGGCCGCCAAGGGTGCCCCGACGCCTATGCGACGCCTTAACAACTATGGTTTGAAGTCAATTAGGTTTCTTGGTTTGAGTCTTTGGTTTCTTTTTGAGGTTATAAATAAAGCCAGCATTCTCTTAAACACAAGTTAAATTGATTAAATAAAATTGAGATTGAGAGTTTGGAGGAAGATAAGTCATGGGTTTCCTTTGGGATTCTGGGAAAGCCTGCGGCAGCTGTAGAATGATCAACTACACCCATCGTCTTCAAGGTCCATTAAATTCCAGCAGTGATCAGCAGCCTTCTTCTACTCCCAAGTAAGTACAGCCCCCTCCCCCTTCTTCCCTAGCCCACATAACCTCCCCCACCCCCTCTATTTCCTGCGGCAGAACCATACCCCCTCCCAGATCCCTTAATCCCCTCACCCCTTCCTTTTCCCTTAAGGAATGCCTTCCCCAAAGTCCTACCTCCTTGCCCTGAATCCTACCAAGAACCTCACTGATAGCACTGTAAATATTCGTTCATTGTAACAGAACCAGTAAAAACAGCAACCAGATATTCTATATTCATTCAATGACGCTGGTAAACTTCATCAAAGACAAGATTCAGGTATCTGTAGTTGAATGAGATTGATGTTTGGATTCAATTACATCAGCTCCCTTTGGCTTATTCTGCCCAGGGAAACATCTTCCTGATACTCAAGAAACTAGGGGAACCGCTAAAGGGTATGTTCATTGACGGGCTTCAATTTGGTCGGCCAATCAAGTATTACCGATGCCGAGTTCGAATCAACACTGTTCAACCCTTGAAAAGCAGGATTCTAGTGAATATTGCTGGCAGTCGATTGGAGGTCTTAGTGAAATACGAAAGGATTCCACTCTTTTACTATATGTGTGGTATTTTAGGACATGATGAATCACGCTGCACAACCTTGTATGATCAGAGAGCCTCGAAAGGGTACGATTGGGAAACAGAGGAGTCAATGTTGCTTTGGAAATTTTCGGCTGATATTCGAGGTATGGCTCCAAACGGCAGATTGATTGAGAAGGCTGAAAAATTCTACTATCAAGACAATCATACGGAATCACAACCTACTCCGTCGAGCAAACTCACCGGGGATGGGGCGGATGCAATCGCAAATACAATCCATCAAGAGGGTATGCCTGCTCTTATAGTCGTTCCATTGGAAGGTCCACCTGCGATGCTTACGCCAAAGCCTCGTGTACCGAGGGTGAAGGATCCACTTCCGAGCACAAGGATCGTCCACCTTACACCCTGAAATGCGTGATGCCACTCTCTCCGGTCAGATAAGTAACCTTCCTCCACACCTTCCTAATTCCTCTTCTCACCATCCCGACAGAGCTCAACCAGCAACCCAACCCCCTGACTTAACTCAGGCTCTAATAATCCAGGTTCATCCTCTCCTGTACCAAATTTTGGAGAGCCCACCACCAATTTGGCTGATTCCTCCAGTCTCACTATTCTCGGACAGCCACTACCTACGGGGGTATTTTCAGCTCCCTCTGGTAGCGAAGAGCCTCTCTTCCCACCTGAGCACCACGGTGTTCCAACCCTATCCAATTCCGACTTCTATGACTCCTCCACAGTTATATCTCCTCTAACCCCACCCAACACCAAATTACAGAGCCTCACCCACTCCGCACCTAATTCACTTACAGTCTTTACACCCGACGAACCCCTGTCTCAATGTTTTCAACCCACTCTGGTCCCCTCTAGCCCTCAGTTGGATAAATTCCCCTCTTCCCACCAATACCAAACCTCTATTTACCCCTACAGACTGAAACCCCTCACTTCCCCTCACAACCTGAGAATAGGGGCCTGGATTCAACAACACCTAGAGTGCATTACAGTAACCCAGATGACGACAGGGTGCTAATCAGTGACCCACAAGCCCTTGCTATTACTAAAGAGCCTCCACAAACCAAATCCAAGACAGTGTAGAGCTTGAAGGCTAAAGTAAAGGCAAAGAAATTAAAATGTGTGGAAAAATTGAGAAGCAATATGGTGCATGCTGGAGAGCATTTTTATCCATTACCCCCGTGGAAGATGCAAGATGTCATCTCCACGGGAGACAATGAAGATATTGTCCTAGAACTGTAGAGGCATCGGGGGACCTCTCACAATTCGCACTCTTGTTAATCTCTCGAGGAAGAATGGGGCAAACATAATTTTTCTTATGGAAACCAAAGCCAGAAGGGGGAAACTGGAACAACTTCAACAAAAACTAAAGATGGATGGTATGATGACAGTGGATCCTGATGGATTGGGTGGGGGTTTATGTTTGTTATGGAAACAGGATATTGAGGTCGATATCCAGTGTAGCTCTCAGAACTTCATAGATACTTTCATCCAACCAAAAAGCTCATAAGGTTTTTATTTCACAGGGGTGTATGGCTGCCCGGTGAAAGCTGAGAGGAAGGATTTATGGGATAAAATCAGTAGGTTTGGAGAAATCCGAGATCAAAGATGGCTTATGGCAGGAGACTTTAATTCATTCCTACGATGGCAGGAAAAATCTGGTGGATGGTGGATCTAGTGAAGGATGTGCCGATATCTCACACTTTCGCAATATGGTGGATCAGTGTGAGCTTATGGATGTTCAGTCACTAGGTCCATCCTATACTTGGAGTAATAAGCGAAAAGGGAGGGCAGGAATACGCATCAGATTGGATAGAGCATTGGCTAATATAGCTTGGAGAAGCGCCTTCCCGGAAGCACTTGTTTTCACTAAGGCTGCCATTGGATCTGACCACAACCCCATACTGATTAACACTGATGGGAAACCACAAGGGGGACCAAGACCATTCAGATTTCAAGCAATGTGGTTGAGGCATGCAGAGTTATAATGACAAAATTGATATTTGAAAAAGAAATATCCATTCCCAAATACCAACCACCCAGATCAGCTTCTTGTTTTATTCTTGGGTTGTTCTAACCTGCCAGCCTCTCAGGAATGTATCTGAGCGCAGCCCAAGCATGAACGCTTCCACCTGAGTAGCCCATAACCCAGAACTTGCCAGTGACACCAGTGGCATCCGCAATGTATGACATATCCATGGCTGATGAGTTAAGATTCCTGATGGGGTGAGGATCACTCTCCCCAGAACCAGGAAGATCATATGTTACCAAGCGAACACCAAACTCCTCCAGCAGTGATGCTTTAACTCCAGGTATCCCTTTTTAAGAATAAAACACACATTCACAATTTAACAGAAGCTCACAAGGGACAACCATTGAACCATTGTGTACCAAATTCACTCAACTATGATGAGCTAGTTGATTTACCTGCCAGCCGGGATGAAAGAAAGGAATGCGGAGCAATCAAGGAGAACCTAGCTTGGTCAGCTAGAACACCTTGCTCTTGATATGCAGTATGTCTTCCATCAGGAAGTTGTATATAACTAGCACTAGGAGGATGAAAGAGCACTTCCTTTATCTTTGGCACAGAACTGTCCTGTGCAGTATTTGCATTCAATGTTGCAGATTGGCTTTACATTAGGTAAGCATAAGAGTAAGGAAATGTAAGCAGTTGTGTAAAAAGGTAACCAAGTTCTAACACCAGGAAATGCTTGCATTTTCAGGTTCGGTAACAATAAAAAGAAGAAGAAAAAAATCATAATCCAAACTAGAGATGGTTACAGAGCAAAATGTTGTTTGAAGTGCAGACAAATGCTAGAGAAGGTTCGTAAAGATGACAAATAAGGTACCAAAAAGAGAGGGACCATGCCTGCAGGCTTGAGAAAAGGAAATTAATAAGGGCAGTCAACTGTAGGTACTTAACATTGAAGAGCAAGCTAGCAAAACATCACCACTGAAAGTAGAATTATGTTTGTCTAATATGAGTTTGCTCTATCTTTAAACATAGCCATAATACAAGATTTTGCACTGGGAACCCAAGCACAAGGATGTAGCCATGTAGGTACAAGCTGAATAAGTATTCCTCTTCTTTCTTTTCTTTTCTTTTTTTTTTTATTTGGAGGGGGGGGGGTAAAGATGAACATTCCCTCTTCATATTGTCTCAAAGGTAGAACTACCATTCCTAAATATTTTATCTGAATCCTATTGTAACTTGTCTATATGGCCTTCCTCACACCCTACCCTCTGTAAACAGGATAAGTTTCTCGTCTTCTCTTTCTTTTTTCTTTTTATTATATTTTGAACAATCCTAAGCAAAACTTATTAATCAGATGGAAATGCACGAGGACACAAGAATGTCAAAACTTATAAGAAAGGGCGGAGGGGTCCATACTCAGCCCACAAGGCTCCTACATATGGCAGGGACTGGAGTGGGTGAAATGTACACATCCAGACATCCTTAAACAACTATGCAAGTCTGGGTCCTTTAATATCTTATGAAAACTAGAGTCATCTTACATCCTTCATTGTCCATTCAAGCTTTCCATTGATTTTCCTGTCTCCATTAACAAGCTTAGGGCAAGGGCTTTACAGAGAAGCTCTAAACATATCTGCTAATAGAAAATTGTATACATGAAACAAGCTAAGTTCCATATGGCCTCTGAAAACCTGCAGCTTTGCTAAATAAGGCTATAACTCAAACTATGATGGTGGAGTTAATTTAGTAACTATATCCAAGTTTGCATGGGGACACAAGCTAATGCTAATCTTTCAGCACATACACATATCCACTGCACTTAGTCTTTATGCTTCTATGTTGCTAGCACTGGTCATGTAAAGAGTCTTTTGGTTCACCACAAAAATGGAGTTACCTGTCACAGTCAGCTCATCATTAGCAGTGTAGTATATCTAACCGTCCCCAGGGCATACATCTTTATGGACGCCGATTAGGACCTGCACACGTAATGTATCAGGAATTCCGGATTCCTTACCTGAGGAGGAATAAGTTTGTTTTTCTAATTATCAGGGCAAGCACATAAAAAGAAACTAAATCACCGGGAATCAGGTATGCAAATTAAGTATCATAGCACATTCTTTGACGAGGGAGGTTCGACAAACCAACTGAAGACATTCAAGGTGGTAACAGTCTTAAATCTGATTTACCCATCTATCTACTGTCTAGTGGCAAACAAAAACACGAAAGGGTTGGCAGACACTCCTTCCCCCCCCCCCCCCCCCCCCAATCCCGGGGCTTCCCTATTAGAGAATAAAAAGAGGGAAAGTAATCATTTGTTAGTTTTCTAACTTTTTTGCCTGATAACACTGGGAAGATAACCCCAGAAGCAGTTTTACCTACTCAAATCATTTGAGACGAATTTATAAAGGAGGAAAGCATCTGCCTAAAATACTCCAAAGAGTAGAAAGAAGGAGAAATCTGAGAAGAATTAGACTTGAAATGGGAGGAGGACAACACTCATAAGATGAAGAGAAGAGGAGAGAGGAACACCTACCCCGGGGGGGCTGCAAATGCCCCATGCTAAACCTTCAAGTCACATATCTTTTTCTCCAAAGTCTCTTAAGGGGGGGGGGGGGGAAATAGAGATGGTAGAAGGATAAAGAAGAAAGTAGAGAATGGGAAATCTCAGATAAATCGGTCTTGAAGACAGGGAAGAAGGAGAAGAACACTCATAAGAAGAAGAGAAGAGGATACAGAGAAAGGGGCTGCAAACCTACATTGCTAAAGCTTCAATTCATCTTATTTATATCCCATTAGTCTCTATTTTATTGCAATGCAAAGGGATAAAGCTTTACAATAAATAGAAACTAATATCCTACTAACTAGTGATAATAGAATCTCATGGAAATAGAAATTATTTAAAATTAGAAACTACTGGGCTTTATATTTCAGCCACATGCATAAATAAGTAAAATAGAAATTAATTTAATGTCTTAAATCTCCCAAGGGAAAAAATCTTCATGTAATCTCGTGGGCCCCACAAAATCCTCTATGGATATTCCCAAATGAAAAATAATCCAAGTCTGTAACACTATTCACGTGAACAGTGTTTTGGCATCTTTTTGGCCTTCTAAAAGACCATCTGAACTGAAAAGGGGGGGGGGGTTGAGCTGGCCTGGTCCATGATTGGTTCACTTAGTCCTCGTTTTGTGCTGTTGTCCTGCATCAATATGTCAGCTCTAATAGGGATAGTGTAATTAACTAAATAAATCTGGTAAGGGGTCCTTTTAGGTTAATAAAGAGTCTTATTTGAGTTCAAGTTAGTGTCTACGTTTGGTACAACTAGGAAAGTCAGCACGAAGGCTATAAATAGAAGGCCTATGCATGTAATAAGACTCAAAATTCAGAACATAATTGATAAAGAGAGTGTTACAAGGTGATAGTAGAGCTTCTCATTAGTGGTAAAGGACCTCTATGTAATAGGGTTTATTTGAAGGATTCTCGTCGGCAAATGCTTGTAATAGTTGTCAAGGCGTGGCAAGGCAATAGACGGCAACAAAAACCAAGGTGACAGTGCAACACCAAGCAAGGCAACACTAGGTCGCCTTGACCCAATAAAGGGCTAAGACTCCTAGAAATCTAGGCACCTTGGCAACAGGCTTGCATCCTACCTTGACTACGCCATCATCATCTCAGCCATTACTAGACTTGAATTACACGTACGTAACAAGCTGCACTTTATTTTATTCCCTTTCCACTTTTAATTTTCTGTTTTGAAAACCTACCCCATTCAACCACTTATTCATTTTATTTTTCTTCTTCATCATAAACTCTGTAATCCATGTCTCTTAATCCGTCTATCAGAATTCTACACTATTGCAGATTTCTTATGCCTTTACCTTCGTTGTCATTCAATCCCAATTGCAGCCCAAGTCACCCTTCCAAATAAGTATAACTAAAAATAAAAAAACATACAAGTAAAAACTTACGAGGACTCATAGTTGTACGATGTTTGATAGCCATGCTTGTGGAGAAAGGACCTCTAACTTGCTTGTACTCACTTGCTTGGTGCAATACCTTATCTTGTAGATATAAATCAAGCACTGGTCTTCCAATAACTTCATTGAAAGAAGTTTGCAGAGAACTAATCAACTCACAATCATCTACAACATTTAAATTGTAGAACTTCCCAGGATTCAAAAATAAGGCTGCACCATATAGAGGTCTCTCCATCTAACACTCCCATTGCACTCCCATCGCTTATCAATTATTTGTATGACTTTCTTCTAGAGTTTTTCTTTGCCTCCAAAATTGTCCTTTATTCTTCTCGTAGCCTCTTGCATGGATACAAACACTTCAGGCAATGCGGGTCTTTCATCAACATCTACAATCCTCAATACAATCATAAGAGGTTGTGATGCTCTAATGCAATCCTCCACACCATGCCAAAATGCTGTAGAAAATGATGTTTTAGCTACTCTCTTCCTTGCTTCTGTCTTGGACAAATTGGATTTTGTCCACTCCTCAAAAATGAATAAGTGCCTTAGTTCATCTATGTTTCAATAAGCCTTGCAGTGTTAAGAATGAAGTGGCAAATCTAGTCACGGCAGTCCTCCCAAGATCCCTGCCATTTGTCTTCTGTCTTAAGGCCACCAGCAATCTTGTATGCCTATAAATGAAAGTGGTTATTCTCTTCCCTAGAATTATCACCTTCTTATATTGTTTCAAATTCTCAATGTCCTCTAGCATCAAATCAAGAGAGTGGGCTGCACAGGGAGTCCAATATAATGTGGTCCTTTCTCCCTTAATAATGCCCTTGTTGCTTTGTAATTTGAGGCATTATCATTTACCACTTGAACTACATGCTTTTCCCCAATTACTACAGAACCAAGGAAGAATGTTCCTTCTGGACAATTGACAAGAAAATTGATGAGGTGCCTGCCCTTTTTGTCAATCCACCCCATCAGACATGAGTGTGCATCCATACATTTTCCAATACCTTTCATAACTTTTCCTTATCTCCATCATTCTTTCTTTTGCATTCTTCAATAAAGGCACCTTGACTTCTCAGCTTCAAGTGAGAGAAGTAGTGAGAGAAGTAGAAGTATAATAACCAAAATTTCAGTACCACTATACTTCTAGCCTATATGGGGGAGAGTGTGATCCCGAGCAGTAGTGAGAGAAGATTTCAGCCTTGAATAACTTTTTGGGTATGGAATTTGATATCAAGGACTTGGGGAATTTTAGATACTTCTTACGTCTGGAATTTGGATATTCAACCAGTGGTGTTTCCCTCTCTCAAAGGAAGTATACTTTGGTACTTCTGCTACCAATTTTTCTTATGTAGGTAAAACAGCTCTTCTCACTTCTACATCCACCCCTTGGATCATTTGTTCAATGGCTTCTTCTTACGTTACTTGTAAGTCGTCTTAGCTCTTTCTCTAAATCTATGAAACTTTCACACCTATTTTGGGCTCTGGAAGTGTTTCTTCTACAACTTCTCTTACTCTGTCCTTTGTTCTTCATATTGATAATTTTCCCTGATATTTATTATTTGTTATCCAGCTAACTAAAACATTGAATTGCTCCATAACCTTTACTCTTAATTCTTGTGTTTTCTAGGACCTTCACACGAGGAAGACGATTGGTGGGGTACGAAAGGAACAGACTCCACTATCTAGACAATGGTGCCCTTACAACGGCTCTCTTTGATGATGGTGTAGATGGCTTTCAGTGGCGTTGTCGTTTAGGCCGCCTTTCCTTAGCTAGATATAAAGATTTTGTTTCCTTCTTTAAAGTCAATGGCTAGGTTAAATTGTGAAGCGTGTGAGTTGGGGAAGCACCATCATGTCACCTATCCTCAACGCTCAGCTCTTCGTAGTGAGTCTTTATTGTCTCTTGTTCATTCTGATATTTTAGGTCATTGTAGAGTTAGTAATAGGCATGCGTTACGGTATTTTGTTACTTTTGTTGATGATTTTTTCACGTCTTACATGGTTGTATCTTCTGAAAGATTGAACAAAGTTCCTGCCTATATTTAAAAAATTTATTAAAGAAGTAACATCTCAATTTTCTCTTCCTATTCAATTTTAGATCAGATAATGCTTTAGAATATGTACAAACTAGTATCTCCATTTGTGTGACACCCTCAGAATGATGCATTAAAATAGTTGTTCATTCAGTCCCCAACAGAATGGAGTGGTTAAACACAAGAATCGCCACCTCTTGGAGGTTACATGTGCTCTTTTAATTCAGATGAATGTCCTTAAGAATTACTGGCGTAATGTGATTTTATCTGTTGATCATTTGATTAACCGAATGTTATGATCCAATACATCAGAAACAGTTTGTCACTACGGATGCTACATTTTTTGAGGATACCCCATATTATACTAATCCACCTTTGCTTGATGAAAACCATGTTGTGAATGATGCTCCTCCCATTCCCTCTTTAGTTCCTTCAAACTACAGTGTCCCTCTATAGGTTTGTCAACGAAAACGTAAGTTGGGGGAGCATATTGTGAATCATACAAACCATTCTATTGATACTAGCAACTCTCCTTTAGATGAGGTCAAAGCTAGTCCTACAAAAGTTCCCTCTTCATAGTCTCCTCCGGCTAGTGGAGATCCTACTTCTACTTTAGATGACTTACCTATTAACTTGAGAAAAGATACTCGTACTTGCACTTTATATTCTCACATTGTTTATCCTGTTTCTAATTATGTATCTATTTTTCATCTACCTCCCAAATTTTGTTGTCTTGCTCTTTCTATGTCCGACATTCATATTCCTACCCATCATAATGAGATTCTTAAAAGCCCTGGCTGGAAAGCTGTCATGGATGTGGAAATGGATGCTTTAAAATCTCGTCATACATGGTATTTGGTAGACTTGCCTCCTAGAAAAGATGTGGTCCGTTGTCAATGGGTGTATACTATTAAGTATCATTCTGATGGTGTAGTTGAACAACTCAAGGCTCGCTTGGTAACTAAGGGCTGAACACAAATGAATGGTGTGAATTATTTTGAGACTCTTTCCTATGGCTAGACTTAATTCTGTCCATGTGTTGATTTCTTTAGCTGTTAGTTATGATTAGCCGCTCTTTCAACTTGACATTAAAAATGCCTTATTGTATGGTGACCTCAATGAAGAGCTGTAGTATCTCTTGGGAATTGAGGTACTTTGGAGTAAACAACAAGTTAGTTTGTCACAAAGAAAATTTGTGTTGGATCTTTTGGAAGAAACTGATATGCTTGCCTCTAAACTTGTTGATATTCTTATGGATCATTAGTTGAAGTTGGGAGTGAATGATGTAGATGATGTCCATCGTTACAGTAGTCTTATTGGGAAACTGATTTATCTCACCACCACTCGTCCAAATATTTCCCATTTAGTTAGTGTGTTGAGTCAGTTAATGCAATGCCCTAAAAGGCCCATTGGGATAGAGATATGAGACTGCTTCGATATCTCGAGAGTGCACCCGGTAAGGGGCTGGTCTATTGACCAAACAAGAGTATGGATCTGGTTTCTCTGATGTAGATTAGGCAGGGTCTACATCTGATCATCAATCTACTACGAGTTATTGTACCTTTTTTGGTGGAAATCTTGTAACTTGGAGGAGTAAGAAACAATCTACTGTTGCCCATTCTAGTGCTGAGGCAAAATATAGAGCCATGGCCCACACAGCTACCGAGTTGATGAGGCTTCATTCTTTATTGGAGGAAGTGGGAATCCCAGTTTTCAACCCTATGAAAATGTTTGGTAATAATCAGGCTGCTACTTACATTGACAATAATCCCGATTTTCATGAGAGAACAAAGCATATAGAGGTTGATTGTCACTTTGTTTGTGATGCAATCAATAAGAAAATCATAGAAACCCGAAACCCCCTTTGTAAGTTATGTTGATCAACTAGTGGATTTGTTCACTAAAGCTTTATTTAAGCCAATTTTTCATTCTATCTATTACAAGTTGGGCTAGCCTAAGGGGGGAGTGTTGAGAATACGCATGGTCCAAGGCCACTGCCTTGGTGCGCATGCCTTGGACAGTCTTTCTTGGTGCTCAAATTGTCTACTTTCCTTTTTCAGACAAGGTTCCTTGGTCATGAGGAGTAAGACAGTGTTGAAGTTTCTACTTTCATTTCCTTCCTTTTCTAGAACTTCCTATTTTTCAGTACCTCCTATTTTCTGTTTTTGTGAGACATACTATTAGTTTCCCTTTATGGAGGGCAAGTCACTTGCTTCACAAGTTGTAATTCAGCCTAGCAGCATTATAAATAAAGAGGGCTGCAATTCATGGTTTCCTAGTTGTTGAGTTGCAGATCATGGTTTCCTAGTTGGGGGGGCAATGGTTGAGTAAAAGTTTTTGTTCAAGTTCAGCTTCTTCTTCTTCATTCCAGCAGTCTACAAGCATTCAAGAAGCAGCCATCAATCATTCACAGCAGCCCTGGTAAGTACCCAACAAATCCCCTACCCTTCCCCTGCATCCTAGGCTATCGCACCCCCCCCCCCGTCCTTTTCCCATACTGCCCAACCCCTAGAAACTACCCCCACCCCCATTGCACCCTCTCCGTCCCCCTTCCCCTTCTAGCAAAGCCCCCAACCCCCCCTTGCATCTGTAGGTCCCCCCCCCCCCCCCAACCTTTCTTTTTTTCCTCCCCTGTGATAGCAGCAAACCCCACTGCCCGCTGCCAATCCCACTTCCCCAGCCCCTTTAGCTTTCTTTTTCCTTCTCTTAGGATCATACCTACCCCTTGCCACCAGTCCTACTGTTGGTTACCTAATTAAACCCTATTTCCCTAAAGTCTGAAACTTCCTGTACTTCATCTTTTTCAACAAAACATTCTGCAATTCTTCTTTTACTTCTGAAAACTAAGCCCCTACCCAACTAAATCCCTCTCCTACACCTTGAAACCTTGGGAAGAGATTTGAAATTACGCAGCAGAAGCAGCAGCCCATCCTCCCACCTAGCCGAAACCCTAAAACCTTATTTTCAGTCCTCTTTTTATTAAAACTCAGGTCTGGAACTCATAATATATTAAAGTTCAGATCTGAGTTCACATTACACCAGGGTTTTAGCATGACAAAATACCCTATAAACCATAGGATAACCATTATCTTTTGCTGGAAATTACTAGGAAGCCCTTAGATTTAGGAAATTCCAATACTACCCCTAACCCTAAATCTGGGTTTACATCACATCTTTACCAAGTTACTCTTAGGGCCTGCATTCTAGAATGGATGTTGCAAACTACGCATGGGAGATTTATAAGCTCTAGCTTTGAGGGGGAGTATTGATGAGTTTATCTTAGCGTGGCCAAGATATTGTGGATGATCTTGGCCAAGATATTGTGGATGATCTTGGCCAAGTACAATTTGGTAGTCTTAGTATAATATATATTTACGTATGCTTCAGAGACAAATAACCTTCATAAGATAGTTTTAGTTTCCTTTTTAGTAGATTTGGGAGTTCTATGCAATATATATTCTTCCTTTTTGCTGTTAGTTTAGGAAAGTTTTCCCAAGCTCAGATTGGTTTCTAGATAATAAATAAGGTACATAGAGGAGAGCTTCACACACGATCTCTACCCCTCTTTTCTCTCCTTCGTCTTCTGCTTCTTCTCCCCTCAACTCTTCTCAGTCTCATCGTCCCTGCTGATCTGAGCTTCTAACTGCAGAAGCCGTTACATGTGAGATATCTTGCAAGTTCACATACTGTATGAGTTAGAAACTTAATGCAAAAATCTACCTCGGCCGGATAAACTAGCGGGAGATCGATTGCTACCAAGATCAATACAATATGAAAACAAAATTTACTAACTAGAATTATTTTTTTTTTTCAATTAAGAGAGAAGAACATGAAGGATAGAATAAGGATAGATAGAAGAAGAAGGTGTTATAGAAGGACAGATTGACGAAAGGGGGTCAGGGATGGGCTATCTCAACTGTTGAACATGGATTTACTCCATAACTGAGGCTACTATACCAAATTGATTTCTCCAGAAGTCTGATATTATATTTCAATTAAAGGGCTTATTTGTATTTTGGTTAAAGCTTTACAATGAACAGAAACTTAGCAGACTGATAATAGAAACTAATACCTCAGCAACTAATGACAATAGAATCTTATGGAAAATAGAAACTACTAAGCCCATATGCATAAATATCTAAACAGAATACCAAAATAGAAACTAAACTAAGTTCCTAAATCTCTCAAGAATAGAATATTCATGTAACCTGCCACAAATCCTCTATGGAACATCCCCAATGTGCCAAATTATGGGCTGCGTTCACATGAACAGTAATGTATGAACAGTGTTTTGACCTCTTTTCAAAAAGACCACCTGGACTGAATGGGCTGGCTCAAGCTGGCCTGGTCCATTGCTGGTCCTCTTGGTCCTAGTTCCATGGTTTTCTCCTTTCCAGCCTCTGATTCTACATCAGAATTGAGTTAGGCCTTTCCTTCTTGGTATAGGAGTCTATTTTTGAGTTTTTTTATACGAGGCTGTAACAGGAACAAGTATTTAACATTAATTTAATTAACGAAATTTCTTTACAAGCTGCTGCTGCCAGATTTATTCTATTGGAGATGGGTCTGGCGAGAAATCTAGCTTTTGGTGGGATTGTTACCTATAGCCAATTGATCCCTTGATGTGCGAAATCCTAGGACATCCAAATTGTGGGACAATGTATCTATCCAATCAATTCTTTGATGGTGCAAAGCCCACTAAGTCTGAATAAAGCTCTCCTTCACCTAGTTTGAAGGTTTTCTTCTCCTCAAGTTCTTTGAAGTTCAAGAATCAATTTCCATACACAATCCTTTGACCAAGCAAGCTGCTACCAACAAACCCTAAACTACAGTAATTTTGATTCATCTCGTCAATACTTATTCTTCTCCTAATATTGGAACAACCCAAGACTGTCCCGTTCACCTCTTAAAGACAACCCATTCTCCATCCAACTGTTATCACCAGTAAGTTGCCTTCTTGTTGTATTCAGTGGCTGCAATGGTGGAGTTAGATTTGCCAAGCTTGGGGCAGAATCTAACAACATGACCAATTTTATTGCAACAGTAACATGTACTAGCTGCAATGGCCAAGTCCTGGTAGCCAATGGAGCAGGGGGGAGACTGTTAGAACTTCACTCATCTGCTACAACTCTAATACCAATTCATGTACAACTGTAAATCAAAGGTGATGGTAAAAACTAAAAAGTATGATGTTCAAGCACCAATAAAATTAGTAGAAAACTCAGGCACTAAATAAACTAGAGGGTTATGATTCAAGACAAGCCAAACAGTAGAACTTGCTCAAATTTGAAGTGAATGATTACAGGCTGTAGATAAAGCATACTGAATTTTTTTTCCAATTTCTGTTGGTGCAGCAGTTCCCAGATTAGAAACTAGGACTCTTCAGGCCTAACCATCAACCTTGATGGGACTCAAATTTGGATAGGATGAAGGTCAAGTAGAGGAGATAACTGGCTGAAATTCATAGCAGCCCTAGAGATTTGGTTGGAAAAGGAATTTGATCATCAAATAGTATTCTCAAAGAGGTGGTTTGCTGTCGTTGCAGTCAAAACAGCACAGCATGTATATCGGAACAAGGAAGTTGGAGAAGAAAACACGACAAGGTAATGGGCTATCTCAGCTATGGTTCTCCTGCCCAGAGATATCTTAGCTGTTGGACATGGAATACTCCGTAAGCAATGGCATGTTGTGCAAATTCGTTTTCTCTGAAGTTTGTAGTAATATGATGCACTGTTATCAAGGCGTCCGCCCAGGAGATGAATTGCTGTTTGACAAGCAAGATTTCAACCGCTTTATTGCCTAGGCACCATCGCATTGTTGCTCTGTGTGCTATTCCCACCTAGGGCTGAAGTGGTCACTTTTTTTGACATTTTGTACCAAAACTTGAGTTTTTTTTTTTTTAACATCAAATTTTATTCAACAAAACCATATCGAATATAATAGTTATTCATTTCGAATTTGGAAATCATTAGATGAAATATTATTCAAAAGAATGTGATGTATTAATTTGTCAGTTCAGTCAACAAAGTGGCAAAATAAGCTAACAATTAAACTCCAATTTGGATTCAAGAATTATTCATTTCCTTAAAAAATAGTTGGGTAAAATAGATTAGATGCCTAAGTTGAACAACAAGCTAACTATTGGATATATTGTAGACTACATGATGGATATTTCCCCATTCTTTCATTTTCATTTTTATAATTTTATATAATTCACAATCATATGCTATAATGTCATTACATCATGTTGCTAATTGCTATTGCATGCATGTATTATGATGGAATTTATGTTGTTGAGAAACACGATTTTGGTAGAATGGCTTGAATTGATCGGTATGATCTCAAGCCCTCTATTTATAATAAAGTGGAAAGAACACTATTACATAAATACCCTTACTTGGGTAACAAGAAATAGAAAATTACATGAATGAAAACTCCAATAAAGTTGAACTCCTAGTAGAATTCAACCAACATATGTTTTTCTTTTTTTCTTTTATTCATGATGATTTTCCATAATTATGATTCTTTAATATTCGTTTAGCGTATGGTAAAATTATATCAATTTTTGGTATATTATTTGAGCAACATAAAATAGTTTATTATAAAAAGTGTCCCAACCACTTTGGTCACCTTGTTGCCTTAACAACCTTCATATGATGAAAGGGGTTTAACTAATGGCTGGCCTAAGCTTTTCCCAAAACAGATTAAACTTTGTAAACTAGCCAATGGTTCAAATTAGAAATTAACAGGAATTAGAGACGAGTGATTATGGTAGATACTCAGGAATTGCAAAAGCAACTACTATATAGTCAAACTTTGGATGTGGGTCCCACAAATATTTTCTGGAATATTCCTCCCACAGCAAATATGAGCTATGATACTGTTCACATGAATAGTAACGTGAACAGTATTTTGGCCTCTTCATGTTTTGTCCTATAGCAGCAGTTATAATTATAATTGAAATTTGGAAGGGAATCCTAGGTTTTGTTTGAGTTCTATGTCAACCATTACAACAACAAACAACAACGACCCATTACCTAATCCCAACTAAATGGGGTTGTCTACGAGGATCCAAATAAATTTAAAGCAATGAAGCTATATGAGAATAACAGAAAGAAGTGAGGCAAAAAAGAAAAAAGGAAAAGGGAGAAAACAAAGCAGTCTGGGTGACTTCTAAGAACATCCCCCTTACAGAAGGTCAATTAAACAAGTAATTTTCCTCCAAGCAGTTTTATCTACAATCATACTAGGCTCAACCAAAACCATATGATACAAGCATATTTTTTCTAAGCACTTCTCCAATGCCTGCCTGTACCTTGTTTAGCTCCTTCAAACTAAATCAAGTGACCCTTCCTTATCAATTCTCCTTTAGTTCTCCATTGACAATGATCATAACACCTCAAGTGGCTCTCATAGAACTTGTCTTGAATAAACCCAACCCCCCCCCCCGAAAAAAAAAATACAATCATTTCTTAGTCTTTTCCCCTCATTTTGCCACACATCCTCTTCACCATCTTCTACTCTGCTACATTTAAGTTATGTAACTCCTCCACAAACTGCCCAACACTCCATGATCATAATTGGACTAATCGCACTACTATAAAATTACCGTAAGCTTAATAGGCATGCTTCCGAGCACCTCTCCATTTCAACCATCCTACATCAATTTTGTGGGCAACATCATATTTCATCCATCCTCCTTTAATTATGTGGGCAACATCCTCTATATTATCCTCTTTGTTAATAGTTTAATAGTTCACCCTACGTATTTAAAGCATTCACTTTGCGATACATTTCGGTCCACAAGCTTCACTACTTCATCCCCTCTATAAGATTGACTTTAGTTACATATCATATATTTCATCATTCTTATTAGTTCCTTCTACTGTCTCATCTATCAAAATAATATCATCAGCAAAGAGCATACATAAAGGGACCTCATCATGGATGTATCTGGTTAAATCCTCCACAATGAAAGCAAACAAATAGGGGCTTAGAGCTGATCCTGGTTAAACCCAACTGCAATCGGGAAACCACTATGATAAGACACTTATTTTAAGATACATACACCAAAGGGGGTAGGCGAGTTGTAGGGGGTCAAACCCATCCAAACATGCGGGGGACAAGATCAACCACAGGGATACGTGGCTGAATCCTATTTGGGAACAGCCACTCCCATGTTGGTCAGCATGAAAAGTGGGCTTAGTTAGGGCTTAGGATTCCATTAGGGATATATTAGGGAGGTGAGGGAAGAGAAAAAGGGCTTAGAATTTTGTAAGGGTAAGGAGACGAGCTGTGCTCCTAGAGGAGAGGTAATCTCTCACGTTAAAGGGTGACTGAGATAGGATACTAAAGGGGTGGGAGTTCTTGTATAGCAGATTGATTGAGCCATTTTATTAATGAATTAATCAAAGTATTTCCTGTTAAATTTCCTGTTTATACATTTCAATTGTAGTATGTGTGTGCATGCGAGTAGTGAGACTGAGTGGGTTACGGGTGCTGCTGTGACCTAGTTTCAGGGATTTTAGCCATTTAATCCAGGGATTGATTGAGGTTCTTATCACACTACTTTGGCCTTCTATGTCAGCCATTGTAGCCATAAATACAATTGTGAGCCAGTAATTTATTGAATGGTAGCATTGCTTAGTCTTGAGAAAGCTATTCCATCCTACATACCCATCTACCAAATTCTTCAAGCAACCCCAAAGCCGACCACATTTGATCCCTTGAAGCTTCTTCTATTTGCCAGTCAACCTCTACACTTCAAGAGTTTCTTCAATCACTCAAGCAGTTATTCAAGAAGGTATACATCAAACAGTAAGTTTAATCATCCCCAACTTTATTCTGCTTATCCTAACTTTTAAATCATAAACATATCCCCCATCCCTAAACTTCATCTACAAACTCCAAAACTTCCACAGCGTGAACCAACCATTAGAATTATCAACTTTTCGGATTGAATTCTCCTCTCACCATAAGGAAAACTTGATCCAAGTTGCAGCCCATTCTGAACATTAAAACCCATATATTCATATTTTGTATATTGCTTAACCTCTTAAAAGCTATTAAGTTTTCCTATCCCCTCCATCAAGTTCTTCAATCTCCCCTAAGCTAACAAGTTCAATCACCATTAAAGACACTTTATTGTTGCCAGAATGTCCTGCAAATTCAAGGAACTTCAAGCATTCAAGTTCTACTCTTCTAAGTTCTAACATCAGTAAGTAGAATCAATCCCCGGATCCAGTTCTACTTGTAACCTCCAAAATCCCAATCCTTAACCTCCTCCACCCCAACTTTTGATTTACACTTTCCCCCACCCCACCATTAAGTGACAGACCAAATTATCAATGAAAATGTCCCAAATCAGGTTCAAATAATGCTCTCCATCCCCTTACCCTCTGATCCCCTTTTTTTCCAATTCAGTCCAGCAAAAACCAGACTTCCAATCCACCCCTAACCTTCAAATTCCATAAACTTAATTTACTTCTAATCTAGACATCCAAACCTCATCACATTTTGATCGCATACTTCCCCGTATCCTCCCAAGAAAGGAGAATTCAAGTTTGATCCCATTCTGAACAGAAAATCCTTGAATCTCATCTTTTTCACTTTTCCAAACTCAGGAGAATCACAACTTTTGCTGGAACTCAAAATTCAGACCTTATCTTAAAAACCATACCTTCACTGATAGACTCCCCATCACTTGCTAGTCATAACCCTACAATCAAATCCTAAGTTTGATCTAAACCTGGCCTTCAATTGGAAACCATATAATGTTTTTGTCCTATATGTGCTTACAGTGCATCCCAAATCTGGGGATGGGTTTCCGCTTCCTAGTAATCTAGGACTACATTATTGATTGGCTGGGACTGCTCTTCTTTACAAGGTGGACTGATAAATTATGGTCCCAACTCCCAATCACTGGAACCAAGAATAACATAAACCTACAATGTTGGTGCTAACCCAAGTGCCTATGAAGATGACAACCACAAGCATGTGACCTTGTCCATAGGATCAAAATCAACCGCAAAATACACAGACAGAGATAAGAACATCAACCCCAAAGACAGGGTTATTAAGTGATGACTATGCAAACAGTCAGTAGGAAGTAAAATGTAAGAAAACAACTTACAAAACAAGTGGACCCCAACGCCCTAGATTGTGTTGAATCCATAGAAGGAAATCTTTCAAGATCTGCATAAGAGAATCTACTTAGTATCCATGAGTTTCAAGAAGTATGAAAAAAAGCTTAAGCCAACGAAAAAGAAAGAAGAATTGAAACAGTTTTCACCTTAAGGTAGGGTGTTCAACACTTGAACATATAATAGCCAGTTGAAAATTAGACAGTCAGCCTAATTACTTATTAGCCTTTTGGCAACATTTAGACCCAAAAAAATTGTTCATTTCGGAGTTAAAAATAGAAATCAAAAAAGGGGAGAAATGAAGAAAAGGCAACATGGTAACACCCCGTCAAAGAGCATCAGTGTTGTATCCAAAACTTCACCCAAAACCCGAGCTCCCGGTCTCATAAAAGAATTGAATAAACAACTACAACTTATCATGTAATGACAAGAAGTCTAAAGAGCACCCTATAAGAAAATTATCACTAGCTGTATCCCAAACTTCACCATCTAATATAGACTCCATAAAGGGTCATGGTCTTAAAAAGACATCCTCTTACTTAACCAGTGCTATAATATAAGCATCAGGCATGTCTAAACTCCATATCTTGAAGTCCTTTACTTTCTTTCCCAAGCAATTACCTGCTCTCTGAAGTGACTTCCATCTTGCTAAATTGCACTTCCCTAACCACCATATTCCAGACTTATGTCTACAGAGTATGTTTACATTTAGATGCATTTACGTCTTATTTTGACCTCAGCAGGACGAGAGACATCTTTTTAGCACTTATCATTCATAATCCATAAGTAAAGGCGAGAATCGACCAATCAAAACAACCCAAATTTACAATAAGCAAAACTGAAATAAAACCCAAGTTTGAAAGAAAATAAATAAAAACAAAACTGAAAGGGATTAATCTGATGATTCCTCAATGGTTCATCACATTTTGTGCTAAAAAAGCTAGAATCCAGCAAGCATAAAAAGAGGGGTTATTGAGACAGTAATCACCAAACAAAAGAGTTTACGAAGGCATCAAGAAGAAGTTAAAAAAATGAACTTGCAACAACGCATTAAATTATGTCCGAACATCCATACTGTTGAGAGTAGTACATCTACTAGTAGTTAGTTAGTTAGTTATATATTAGTTTGTATAAATACACTATACTACTTCTAATAAATGTGTGAAATACATTCACTATCATGGTATCGAGCCTTTTTGTCTCTCGCGAGTTCTAAAAAGAGGATTTCAAAAACAGGGTTTCTGAGGAAACAGGGTTTCTGAGGAAAAGGGTTTGGTCATGGCTACCGAGGAATCTCCGCCATTGCCACCGTCAAGTTCGCCACCGTCAAGTTCAGATGTTCCATCATCTTCATCGGCACCGGCGACTTCTCTGATCTCGTTAAATGTTGCTGCTGTTCTTCCTATCAAGCTTACCTCTACCAATTTTCTTTTGTGGAAAACGCAATTTGTTCCTCTGCTTCGTGGATATGCTCTTATGGGATATGTTGATGGATCTTGTACTCGACCTATGCCTTTGGTAAGATCTTTGTCATCTACTGATCTTGTGCCTTCAATTTCACCGACGGTTGCGTGGGATCGTCAAGATCAGCTAATCCTTAGCTGGATCGTCTCTTCTATTTCTGAGCGTGCGCTGCCACATATAATTTCTGCAAGAACCTCTGCTCAAGCTTGGACGATTTTGAATAGAGTCTTTGCACCGAGCTCTCGTTCTCGAATTCTTGACCTAAAGAATCGTCTCTTTCAAGTTCAAAGAGGATCTGCGTCAATTTCTGATTATATTCTTGAGATTCTTTCGATCTCTGATGAATTAGCCGCTGCAAATAATCCGATCTCTGATGAAGATCTGGTTCTGACTACTTTAAGGGGACTTGGTGAGATGTTTCGTGATTTCTCAACTTCAGTCTTAGTTCGGGCAGATCCAGTTTCGTTTATTGAACTCCAAGGCTTATTGATAACTCAAGAAAGCCATATGCGTGTATCTGCTTCTGATTCTGCTTCCTCCATTTTGACGGCAAATGTTGCCTTGCGAAGTTCTCAAGATCGCCGGCAGTTCTCTGGCAACTCCAGGTTCAATTCAGAAAATCAGTTGCGTGAGCGTCGTCAGTCTTCTAATTTTGGTTCTGGCAGACGACCGTGGAATCGTCGTAATTATGGTCGTGGTTCTGGAAATTTCAATAGGTTTCGTGCATCTGAGTCTACCACTGATCAACATGGTCTGCAAGATGTTAATTCTTCTGGATCGAATTCTTCTGGATCGAATTCTTTTCTTAATGAACCGCGTATTCGATGTCAGTTGTGCAAGGCAGAAGGACACTTGTGTGCACAGTGTCCTCAGCGCTTCAACCATGCCTATGTTGGTAAGTTGGTTTGTTGTTCTGCTATGTCCTCTCTCCAGTATTGTACTACTACACAGTGGGTGCTTGATTCAGGTTCTAATAGTCATATTATCTCAGATTTGGCTCATCTTAGTGTGCAAGAACCTTATACAGGTACACAGAGTCTAGTTATAGGTAATGGATCTGCTATGCAAATTTCTCATGTTGGTTCTTTGATTGTTCAAGCCAATTCCTCTGTGTTTCGTTTAACAAATGTACTGTGTGTTCCGAAGATTCGTTGTAATCTTCTTTCTGTTTCTCGTTTTCTTGAGGACAATGATATTTACTTCATGTTTCTTGACAATGAATTTCTGATAAAGGATCGGCAGAGTCATCAGGTGCTGGTCAAGGGACAGCATTCTAATGGATTGTATTCTGTTGATCTTTTGTGCACCTCTTCTTCATCTGAAGGTTCGGTTTCATTAGCAGACTCCAAGTTTTCTCCTAAAGCTGATTCTGTTGCTTTGACTGTTTCAACTGTTGATTGGCACAGGAGACTTGGTCATCCTGCATCTCAGCGAACTATGGATGTTATGCGTTCTTTTGGTTTGAAGAATTTTAATTCTGTTTCTATGTGTAATGCCTGTCAATGTTCTAAAAGTCATAGACTTCCGTTTGTTTCTTCCACCACACCCAGTAGAGGACCCTTGGATGTAATTCATTCTGACTTGTGGGGACCTGCTCCATTTGTGTCTTATGATGGGTTTCGTTACTATGTGGTTTTTGTTGATCAATTTACCAAATATACCTGGGTGTATCCACTGAAGTTGAAGTCTGATGTGTTTGATGTTTTCAAGAGATTTAAAAGTCTAGTTGAATCTTATTTCTCTTCTAAGATTTGTGTGATGCAAACTGATGGAGGTACAGAATTTAGCAAATTAAATCAGTTTTTGGCAAATAGTGGTATTACTCATAGAGTTTCATGTCCATATACGCCACCTCAAAATGGAATGGCTGAGAGAAAACATCGTCACATACTTGAGTCAGCTCTTGCAATGATGTTTCAAGCACATTTACCACAAATATTTTGGACTGCTGCTGTGAGAACTGCGGTCTATTTGTTGAATCGACTTCCTCTTGCTGCTTTTGGTGCAAAATCACCTTTTGAGGTCCTTTTTCAGATGTCACCAGATTATGATTTGCTAAGAGTTTTTGGTTGCCTTTGCTATCCTTGGTTGCGGCCATATGCTAGCTCCAAGCTTCATCCGAGATCTCATCCTTGTGTCTTTCTTGGCTATCCTGCATCGTACAAAGGCTACTTGTGCTATGATCCTCTCACCGGGAAATCTTACATCTCACGGCATGTTATTTTCTCGGAATCTCAATTTCCGTTTGAAGGTCTTGTTAATTCATCTTCACTAACTTCTTGTACACAATGGTTCTCTGTGGAAACTCCATCTGTAGTTTTAGCTGAAAATTCAGTTGTAAAGCATTCTTGTAGATGGTTCCGTGGGGGTTTTATCGGGCTCCACTTAATGAAAGTACCCCATCCCCTCTTGGATCGCTAGCTATTGCTGATGGGCCTGAATTGGGCTTTCCAGCTGGATCTTCATCACCACTTAATGAAAGTACCCCATCCCCTCTTGGATCGCTAGCTATTGCTGATGGGCCTGAATTGGGCTTTCCAGCTGGACCTCTACTACAAGAGATACACACGGATTCATTAGTTTTGCCTCAAACCATCTCTACCTCATGTGGAACTTCCTCTCCTACTGGACGTTCATCAGATAATTTTCCAACAACATGTCTTGAGCTGCCTCATCACAATAATTTGGATACATCATTCCATTCCGTCCCGGATTCTTTATTGGATCATACTTCTAGAGATTCTCCATCTACTCGAATCCCTGCACCCTTAATTGACAATACCGGGATTTCAGCTGTTACCAACAATCATCATATGGTTACGCGGTCCAAAACTGGTTCCTTAAAATCCCGTCTTCCATTAAATCTACTAGCTTCTTGTGAGGATACAAGTGTACCTACTACATATACTCAAGCTTGTCGTTTTGAACATTGGAGAAAAGCTATGCAAGAGGAAATTAATGCTTTATCAGAATGGCACCTGGGTCTTAGTTCCCTCTCATCAACATCAAAATGTAATTGGCTCTAAATGGGTCTTTCGCATTAAAAGGAAACCTGATGGATCTATAGAGCGTTACAAGGCACGTTTGGTAGCCAAAGGGTTTCATCAACGCCCTGGTTTTGATTTTGGAGATACTTATAGTCCTGTTGTCAAACACACTACCATTCGTATCATATTATCCATTGCTCTTTCCAACAATTGGCCCATTAGACAATTAGATGTCTCCAATGCCTTCTTACATGGAGATCTTGAGGAAAATGTTTTTATGGAACAACCAACTGGTTTTGTTGACCCTACATTTCCTACTCATGTTTGTCATCTCCGAAAGTCTTTATATGGATTAAAACAGGCACCTAGAGCTTGGTACACTAAGCTTACCACCTTTATCACGGCTCATGGTTTTATTGGTTCTCGTGACGATACGTCTTTGTATTATTATACAAATTCTTCCGTCACATTATATGTGTTGATCTATGTAGATGATATTCTGATCACTGGCAATAGCTTGGATGCTATTTCTGCTCTCATTAAAACTCTTGCCACTGCTTTTGCTATTAAAGATTTGGGAAATCTTCATTATTTCTTGGGTATTGAAGCTAGTCGTTCTGATGAGGGTATCTTTTTATCTCAAAAGAAGTACATCACTGATCTATTAGATCATGCTAAGATGAGCAATGCTAAGCCAATTGCTACTCCTTTTGCTTCTGGTGCACCACTTTCTCTTTTGGATGGCATACTTTTATCTGATGGAACCGAATATCGTCATGTAGTTGGTGCATTACAATATTTAGCCAACACACGTCCTGATATCGGTTATGCAGTTAGTCGTGTTGCTCAGTTCATGCATTCTCCTACTGATACTCATTGGAGTGCGGTCAAGCGAATTTTGCGCTATTTAAGAGGCACAATTGATATGGGTATCTTCTTCTCCAGACAATCTTCTATGACTCTTACCGGCTATTCTGATGCAGACTGGGCCGGATGTCCTGATGATCGCCGCTCTACTACTGGCTTTAGTGTTTTTCTTGGCAATCATCTTATTTCTTGGAGTTCTCGCAAGCAGAGACCTACTTCTCGTTCTTCCACAGAAGCTGAGTACCGTGCTGTTGCATCTGTTGCCACAGAACTTCTATGGATTCGATCATTATTAGGAGAAATTGGTGCCTTTCTTCCCACTGCTCCTGTGATATGGTGTGATAACATTGGTGCTACCTATATGACTTCAAATCCTATTTTTCATGCTAGGACAAAGCATGTTGAGATTGACTTTCATTTTGTTCGTGATCTTGTTGCCTCTCGTCAATTTGTTGTTCGCTACGTTTCCACTATTGATCAACTTGCTGATCTGCTTACCAAGGGATTGCCTCGACTTCGCTTTATTGCTCTTCGGGACAAGCTTACGGTATCTACCCCGCTTCGCTTGAGGGGGTGTGTTGAGAGTAGTATATCTACTAGTAGTTAGTTAGTTAGTTATATATTAGTTTGTATAAATACACTATACTACTTCTAATAAATGTGTGAAATACATTCACTATCACATACCAATACCTTTTCTTTTTCTTCATATGAGCCACAAAATCCAACCGTTAGGTTTCCACAAGAATGCCGTAATGAGGTTGCAATGAAATTTACTAAAGCAAACAATTGAGTAACCCAACCAAGTCGTAAATAGTCATTCAATCACTGAAGCCCAAAATCCATAAGCTTATGAAAGTAAAGGGACAAAACAACACCCACTTACAAAGGTTTTTCCTCAAAGCATTAAATTAGACTACGTACTAAATTAATGAAACAACTGAAAGAATAAATCAAAACCCAAAAGAAAGAAAGAGAAGGCAGTGCACTCCTTCACCTTTGATGATCTTTATCTTCGCCGCAGCCTCATAAGACTCCAATTTCAACTCAAACACAGTCTTCTCTGGTTTCTTCTCCTACTTTGCCGTAGCAGTTGCTTTCATCGCACCAATTCCAGCTAATCCAGCAGCTCCTGGTTTCATGACCCCGACAACAGGTGTCTCCTTCATGCCCAATTTCTTCATCAGAATTCCTGACAGCTCAGCCACTTCAACCAACGTCAGCCCAGAAAATTCATCTACCAACCTGAAAACCCGATCGGTCGGAGGACTTCGGTGCTCTGCGGGATCGAAATTTGAAGGGTCGTAATCTGCAGGAAGTCTTCTCTGATCAATCTCTACCTCCTCTTCCTCCTCATCTTTCACTGCAGCAGCACTAAATCTCCGAGAAACCCAGTTCAATTCGATCAATTTCGAAGAAAAAGGGACAAGAGCATTTGGGTTTTCTGCAGAACCCACCAGAGAAACGGTTTCCGAATCTTGAAATAAAGCTCATTTTGAGATATTTTATCACTTACTTCTTTCACCTTCTTTGATTCCCCTCTCTCTCTCTCTCCCTCTCTCCCCTTCGTCTCAGTCTTCCTCTTCCCTCCCTGTAACGTTTGTTCGCACCTGATTCTCTTTTTGCAAAGACTTCGATCTCAAGTATGACGGATGCGATCTACAACTCAGTAAAAGTTTGTGCGCGTAACCGACTGTCACACTCCATCATGCACGCGAACGAATCCGGATCTTCTCCCCGTCGGGGGAGCTCTGTGCTCCCCATGGCTTCCTGACCACAAACATCGGTGGGTCCCACTGGTGAAAAAAAAAATTTTATTTTTTTCAAAAAGTGTTTTTCACCGTGGCCCCACTGATGTTTGTGGTCAGGAAGTGTGTGGGTTTGTGCTCCCCGTACGGGTCGCTGATCCGGACTTGCACGCGAACTTGGTTGGTTGAATGGGTCGGGAAGCTGATAGGCCGGGCTTGACAAAACTCAATACCTGACGCAGTTCTGTAACTCATCCGGAACTTGAGCGCAGCGTAACTGTGAAATGGGCTTAACAATAGACGACCAACAACGAACCATTATGATCTCGCCACGTATACAATAGTAGATCCATCGGCAGTAAATCAACTGTATTCTTGAGAATAATATTACCGTTTTGAACTATTTGCTATCAAGCGTGGGTTAGATACCGCAATAAACATGAGCTTCGACCGAATTGAAATTCGGTCAGATTCAATGGTGGCAATCCAATACATACAAGGATATTTTTCTACATCTTGGAGGGTCATGACCAGGATTAGGGAGCTTAAGAGGAATTTTAATCTTTGTAATTTTGTCCATCATGTTCGAAAGATTAATACATGGGCTGATTCCCTAGCTAGATATATAAATTCCTCCCAAGAAACACTCTTTTCTGTAGATGTTATTCCGTCAATGTTGTCCTCATTTGCTAAGGACGATATCAACAATAGGAAGTTCTACAAGAATTCAAATTTTTTTTTCTTCTTCCCTTCTTCAATAAAAAGTTCCATTTTAGAATTATTGGACAAAGCTCTTCTAAGGATGTAATCAAGGTGCGTGTAAACTGGCCCAGATGAACCTCAAACACAAACACAAAAAACAAAAAAAAAAACAAAAAAAACAAAAAAAAAAAAACACAAAAAAACACCCAAAAAAAAAAAACTATTTTAGAATTATGTCAATGCAGGATTGGTAGAATGGTAAAATCCATATTTCTCAGTGGAGAGGTCATAGGTACGACCCTTGCGGACGACAAAGCTCCTCCCTAAAGATGTAATTAAGGTGCGCGCAAGCAAAGTCCGGATGAACCTCAGATAAAAAAAAATTAAAAAAAACAAAAGACAAAAAGAGAAAACAAACTATTGCCGGCAACAAACAAAAAAATTTAGAATTACGTATTTCAAATTTACAATAATAGATCACTTGATTGGTTGTACCCTTTGACAAGCCTAATGAGCGATCCTTCAATGTCATCCCAAAGAGAGTGACCGAGATTTCGATCCAACAGTTGAAAATGTTCTACTGCATAGTTCTGCGCATTAAACGCGCAGGAGCAAGGTCCTACAATTACATTAAGTGATTGGGCAAAAAGGGCGTCATGGATCACTTTTATATAAATCCTAGCCAAGTCATTCCCAATTAATAGAGGCAAATCTTTTTTTTTTTTTAGGTAAACAAACTTTATTAAGGATGGGCTAAAGCCAAAGCTGAAAATTTCAGCCAAGAAGAGGAAAGAGGCCAAATTGTCGAGCCCAAGAGGCAAATCAATTGTTTCTAGGTTTACATCTAGAAGATGATTAGGCAACCATCTGTCACAATCTTTGTTAATATTTCACTTGGAAGAAAAGTAATTTCGTGTGATCGATATTATTTTTCCAAAAGGTCTTCCACTAATAAAGGTTGGAAAAGACAAATTCTTCTTCATTGGTTTTGTGCCTACCTGCAACAAAAATTGGAGGTTAGGTTTTTTCTATTTTTCCTATTCAGTGTCTTCTCCAAATTATCATTCATGCTAAGGAGAGATTTCCCCAAAGAAATTTGAGACACCATTCATACCCTGTCGAGGAAGATGAAGAATCCTATAGGAACTTCCTTGAGGGCAAATCAATCAATACGTGGTTGATGGGTAATGACAACCCACTGGTTTATTTGGCCTCCTCCCAACTGATCTTCATCTCTTCACATTCTCCATCACCAGTTAAAGATCCCAAGAACCTCTCAAGTTGAAACTCCAAAGGATTCTTCCAAGAAATAGGATCTCTTTGAATTGCCCATGTGTTTTTAACATGACTTTGGAGCCCTTTGGAACCAGAAAGCCACCTACAATGCAGGATTCACTAGGACAACGGGGAACCAAGAAAGGAACAGGTGGGTGTAGGCGAAGGACCTCCTTCACAACTCCATGCAAGTAGGGGTAGCTTAGACAAATGAGACTCTTCCACCAAATTGTTAAACCCCACTACTTCTTCTATCTCTTCCTGAACCTTCTTCGTTACATTTGGGTGATTGAATAGCTCAGCCATTGCCCACTCAACTACACTCAATGTTGATTTAGTCCCAGCCCCCCTCACATCCTGTGAATAAATTTTTATTGAGATTTGATTTCGTATCGAATGTAAATAATTTGTCGGTAGTTGAACACTATATCTTTTAACAGCTAGCTTCTAATTAAGAGTGAGTTCTTTCCAAATCGAAATGGAAGGTCATTTACCTGTAGTAAGGCCTTGATGTGAGGGATGGTAATTAGGCCAGGGATTCCATCTTTTGTGTTGAGATTGAACTGTTTAGTAAGATTTGCAAGAAATTTGTGTCTTGTTCACCAACATCGTTCTCGCCTCTCTCTCTCTCTCTCTTGAGCCGTTTATCGATGACAGAATCCAACAACTGATCAATCCCCATTACTGTGACACCCAGCCCAAATCTAGCCCGAAGACCCGATCTGTTTTGGGTGAAGTCGGGTTTTGTTTAATGTTGACTTCGAAGTTTGACCGTGATTTCCGTTTTACTATCTTTGAAAATCTTAGGAAGATGTCTTTGTGGGCCATCTCAGTAGAGGATATGGTGTTTGACCCAAAACCCATGGATATTGATGATGGTGTTTCCTTATGGAAACCTTACTTGATTTGGTGTTGAACTATTTATTTGTGAAGAAGAACTTGATTGATGGACCTAAAGCTTAGTTGGACCTAGTTTGAAGACATTCCTCCATACTAGGTAAGTAGTATGATGTGTTGAAAGAAGCCCATCCAAAAATATTGAAGTTAGGCCCATTAAATCCCTATTTTTGAACAAGCTGTCCAGGCAGTGGCATTTTGGTAAATATCTGTTTTGAAGGTTTTCAAAAGCTTTATTTCTTTTAATTTCGTGGTAAACTATTCCCATTATGTTTCTAAACCTCTTGATAGTGTGGGATCGACCTTTGAACTTCCTCTTTTGCAACCAATCAACCATCGGGGTCAATTTGGTCAGTTTGGTGAAACCCTAGTAACTCTTGAACTCTTTGTGCTATTTAAAAGGGGGAACTCCATGTGTTTCACTCTCAATCTGTTTCTAAGCCTTGGGAGAACGTGGGAAGATCCCTAGAACCTCTCCTTCGAAGCCAAGACAGATCCTCAAGTATCTGTTCAGGTTTCTTCAGCGGTTTCTCTTCTAAAAGGTTGGTATTCAATTCGCTTCTTCTTTAATTCATTCTTTCTTCTCTACTTCTGATTTTCTGATCATGAGAAGGGTATTACACTACTGTAATGACCTCTTCTTTAATTCTTTTGCCCTAGAGTGAATCCCCCAATTCACTCTATGATCTTGAAGCCATATGGCGATGATCCTTGAATTTGATCCCACCAAAGCTCTTAATGATACTTTCCCTAATTTCCTACCTATCTTTATTATTGTGGGGAAGGTCTCATATTATTACCATGACCTTCCCTTGTGTCCTCTTGATTGATGAGTTGATCATTGTTTTTCTTTGGAACAATTGGCAACCCTTTTATTTTCTATTAATTCATTGGACCCTCCCCAAAACCTTTCTTGATTGTAAATTCCTTGCCCTAAGGGTGAATCTTTATTCTCCTTAGTCTTTTCGTGGGATACACGGATTCTTGTTAGTAAATCCCTAATTGTATGATTTGAATTTGTTTCCCTTCACTTTAATTGAGAACCTTATTTTCTCTCATTAGTAGACCCTTTCTAATTCCATTCTTTATTTTGAAATACTAATGAGATTTTCCTTTATCTATCTTGGGTTGTTTTTATGAGAATTAATTATGGGTAACTCTCATGGGAGGTAACCAACTCTCGTGAGAGGTAACCATATATGAAACCCTATTGTTCTTTTATTTGTTGGAAACTTCCCAACACTTTTTCAGATTGTGCATTCTTTGTTTCTCTTTCCCATGGGTGAATCTTGATTCTTTGTTTCTCTTTCCCTTGGGTGATATTTGTGTTAACCTAAACTTGATCACTATATGTTCTTCATGATCCATGTTTAACTTAATTAGGATTTCTAATTATTCTTTCTTCGTTCTTGTTCTTGTTTGAGATCAGGAAAAAGATGATGCATTCTTGCAACCATCTATTCCATGATCTCATTCTATTCTTTGAGATCTATGATCATCATCATGATCTTAACCCTAGCTAATAGATTCTTGAAACCTTAACCCTAATCCTTGAATGATCTTTCTGGAAACCTCTTGTAACCTTCCATGTGCGGGAAACCTCATGAGTAATGTTTCTGTTAACATAAACTAGATTTCCTATGATTTCTTGTTATTTTCTTGATAACAATCATTCCCTCTCTTTCCGTGATCATAACCTTTTCATGAGCCATATGTTATGATGAAACCCTAACCCCTTTATTACAAACCTATTATGATTGATTTTTCGGACTATGATCTCCCCCATGTCTTCATTTGGGTTTGGTTGTACTTGGTCTTCAACCCCATGAGCAAAGCACCCTTGTATAGCAATATACTTGGGGGCGGTTACTAGTGGCGGTTGATTAAACCAAGCGACCGCCTTAAGCGACGCGCCGGTTCGCTTTGCGGGAAAATGCCCTATTTTGCCCCCCCTCGTTCGTTATAAATAGCATCCCTCGCCCTATTAACGCATTATTATGTTCGGGATTGCTATTTTGGGCGATTAGGCGGCAGTGGAATCGTGCGGGATTCAGGTCTGAAGTGCTGTTAATGATATGAAACCTTTTCTCTTCTATTCTTGGTGATTCTTATTAAGGTAATGAATCTCCATCTTCTATTCTCTTCTTTTTAACCTCTCGATTGATATGAACCCATCCCCATTTTGTTAGTGGTTACCCAATTGATTTGTTGTATCTCCCTTTTCAATGTTCTTGATGAGATCCTCGTCCGGAAACGAATCCCCGCATTTGTTTAATGGATGGATCCCATCAAGGGGAATGTTTTGGGTAATAAATCTTTGTTAATTCTAGGGTTTCTTGTTACCCCCTTGTTCTAGACTTATTAAGCTTGAATTTCGGACTAAGATCATCCCAAAACGGATTGAAATCGGATGATAAAAAGTCTGATTTTCGGAGTTGGAAACTGTCTGAAACAGGGGCGGTCGCTTGTGGAGGTCGCTTAACTTAAGCAACCGCCACAAGCAACCGGCTGGTTTCCAGTAACTGTGTAGGTTTGATTTTTGAATTGTTTTGACTCTTGACTCTTATACATTCTTGTAACCCTATGCCTAGGTGTTCTCTGTTTCAAATAAAAGTCTTATAATAGTTTTTGGATTGCAAGTTAGAGGACTTCTACTAAATTACAGGTAAGGACATGCATTCTTATTTATATGCAATTACATATACATGATGTTTCGTTGTTCTATTTACTATTCTTTGATCATGTATCTTGTCAGTAATTGTATAAAGCATGTGAATCTTATTGTATACTCGCTGTTTGTGGTATTCCTTGATGTACTTCATCTTTTATGATATTGCACAGTTGTTCATGATATGATAAAGAGTGATGTAGTGTGATTGTGATGGAAGGGTATTCCATTGGGATATCTTGGCTTGGGATATCGGAAGGTCGTGGAATGGGACACATGCCCGCTGATGTCTCCAAAGACTATCATGATTACTTGATGACATACTTAGGGAGTCTAGAATTGCATGGCTAGGTACCCCACATGCTATTACCCTTTCGGCAGGGGAATTGAAGCCGGGTGACCCGTGACAATGGTGACGTGACTATGTTTCATCCAACAGCGGTAACCGGTCCGTGCGGAGACTCGGTGGTCCACTATTGGTCATGTAATGGTAGGGTTGCATATGTTAGGGTTGGGCTCATGGACGTCCAAGGAGCGGACCGGGTGTCGCGAGGAGTCATGAGAGCATCCGCCCCAATAATATGTGGATGACCATAGGGTTAAGGAGTGGAGTCCAACAGAGGTAGCCGATCCGTGAGGATTCACACTCCTAGGTTGCGAAGGATACCGAACCGAGTTGGTTGGTGCCATAGGGGAAGTATCTGGACTTCATATAGTATGTTACCATTATGACCTTGCATTGGATTAGAAACCCCGACATGCGCCAAGCACTCATTGCCAATGGTCGTGGTGAGAGAGTGTTGACTTAACCCCCACCACGGTTTTGAGAGCCGGTGTGGACTTACCCCTTTGCCCAGGATCCCTACAGAGGTAAACCGGTCCTTGCCGGATCGAGTGATGAGACTTACCCAAAGGAGGGCTGGTGTATATCTTAAAGCATGTCAGCCATTAGAGACTTGCATAGTTAGATCTTAGTAGCATTCATATTTTCGCATATCATCCATATCCTTTCATATGTGCATTCGTGGATTGTATTGACATATATATGAGAATTGCTTGTTCCTTACTGAGTTCGTTGGAACTCATTCCTTTCATTGTATGTATTATATAAACTGTACAGATGGTTGCACAACGTCGAAAGTTGGAGATGATTCGTATAAAAGAGCCTTCTCATTTGAAGCTGATGTGGCACAGACAGTGATACATGAACTTGCAGAGCATGAAGCCTCCTGAAGATGAAGATTATTTAGTTATTCTTTTTGCTTCCGCTGAACTCGATATTACATTTGATTCTTGATTCTTTCCTTTGATTATTTCTTGGGTATTTATTGGAGTATTTGGACTCCTGTAACCTTTTTATTAATTATTGCACTATTCTTGCTCTTGATTCATGTATTTGTATTTATTATTATTGATAGACTAAAACCATGGATCCTGTGACGGATCGCACCCACGGGTTGTCGGGTGGGTAACCCGGGCCTGGCGGGCGGGGTGTGACAATTACTGTCTTCTTCATTTTCCATCCAGTACCTTGGATATCAAGCCATGCAATTGTCGGGAAAAGGTCCGAGACGTTGGGTTCACCAAAAAGCAACACAACTTTATCCATTATTCACCGAACCTCGATAGTGGTGCACTGCCCTTCCTCACCTTCAAGTGTATCACCCCACAACATGCTAGTTATGATATTAAATGTGGTAATGTGGTAATGAACATTTGCTCTCCAATGTCAATGGGGGTGCCAGCCTTGGAGTAGAGATGTCTGATCAACATGTTGTGGACCTCTCTCAGCCGGAGGATATATGGGGAGGGCTTCAAGTCTTTTGTGATTTAGCAACTCCGACACACAAACTTTACGAAGCATCCGCCACTAGTTACCATGAGGTGACTAGACCAGACCATCTTAATGCCACCATAACTAGAAACAGTCGCCCCCACCGGCACATTATGCTTGGCAAATATGGTTGGCGAGTTGGGCTGCCAAATCGGAGTTTCATGATGGGACCATAAGTTTCAGCAAGTTTGGCGAAACTACGGTGGAGGTCAGTGCCAATGAAGAGCAGATTCCCACTATAGGTAGACCTACTAGCCCTGGAGGAAGTGGTGGTGTCTCTGTTTTTGACCGTCGCCACCACCTTGCAACAGTTATTGCAGTTGCTAACACTAAGAAGATTGACAGCACACAAGAAGCTTGTGTTGGGTTTGACAAGAAATTGTCTTTGTATGGCACAACTCTCTGCCAACATGAGAAACGTTGGAGATCAGAGACATGGCAAAGACACAGGCCATAGAAGGTGGAAATAGCCTGAGGAAAGCTCACTTATTAGTGACTCAGATCCTAATGAGACCTAGGTTAATTAAGGAAACTACAAAATTAAAAGGGCCTATCAAGGATTTCTTTTTGGGCAAAAACCAATAATATACAAATAAGTGTAGGTAGCTCAGCCATCGGAGTCAATATGGACCAATCTGAATTAGAATGAAACTAAAATCCGGTAAGCATCGTTCCATTTATCAATATCATATTGGTTTTCAAAGCAGCTGATGCCATATCTTCAACCAAAATGTAGGGATAAAATCATCCAATTCAGAATGCTAAGTAGTACCAGAATCATCGTGGCCAATACCGATTTCTAAGGGTTTTCTTGGTATCGATTCTCATCCTCATTTTCTGGCATTTTTCATTTTTTTAGGTTTTTATATCTTCAAATCTTATTTTTGTTTAAAAGAATAGGAAAACCTCCAAAATCCAAAATAGGCTTTTTTGTCTATTATGGATTCTAGGTAAAAAATAATAATTCTATTAATCTTTGTGCGAGTCATGTAAAATCTCAATCTAAATTGAGGGTATAATAACAAACAATTTTTATTTTTTGTTTTTTGACAAACACATTCTTTTTATGAAAACTTTATTATTTCTCTTTCTCTCCCCGAAACCCTAACTATTTATTTTCAATTTAAGTGACGATAAAAACGTAAAATCACATTTCTGATTATTAGGTCACTAACAGGTGTTTGTAAGGGTTTGATTTTGGAGACAGTGCACCCTATTTCCAATAGAAACGGAGAGAAACCATCTTAAAAAAACATGAAAATATGAGTAAATGGCAATTAATGGAGTACAATAAACACAAGAAATAATGCAACGTAGATGGAGGTGTAAACTTGGAAAGAAGAAAAAGTAAGGAACAATAAAATAAAAGGGATGGGTAATTCTGAAATTTTTAAAAATGGTAGGGAAAAATAAAAAGCAGTTGTGGGATTAGCGATAAGGTATGGTAGGAAATAATTAGAGTAGATGAGGAAAGAAAATAATAGAAGTCATGGATAGGTGAGGTTACAGATGGGGCTCAGGATTCCTTCTTTTTTTTTGTCCTCCTCTCTCTCTCTCTCTCTCTCTCTCTCTCTCTCTCTCTCTCCCTGTAATTTCACATGTAGATGACTTGCCACGACGGAATTTCAGTTGATTTTTCTTCGCCTGTTTATCTGAGCTGCTGTATTGCAGGGCAAAATCAGGGAGAGAGAATAAAGGAAGAGAGTGCTTGTTGATGTGGATCTTTGGCTCTGATAGTAAATAATGCAAACATGAGAAACGAGCTTCTATGGTGACCTACACAAACAAAGAATTAGAAGAATAGGAAGAGAGCAGGAAATCACACAATAGAAGAAGAAGGGGGGGAGGAGAGGGGGGGGGGGCTGAAGAGGGAAAAGAGTGCCCACATGTACATACCAAGCCACATATGCTCTCACAAACATACCTAAATCCATTCTATTCAATCTGTCTCTACGACATGGGAATACATCACTAAAGACTCCCAGTTTATGAGCCTCAATCAATTTGCGCTAAAGTTCTGAAGGGGAAGTATTTCCCTTTCCTCTTTTTCGAACCCCAAAATTCAACACAAGAGAGGCTCTTGCATTTGGAACAATATTATATATGTTTCACAAAGTGGTAAGGATAAAGTGGTAAGGAAAGTTGGAAACTTGTGTATCAACTTTCTTTTGGACTGACCCTTGGGTTAAGGGCATCCCTACTTGTTTCCTTTCTTTGGATTTGATGGCAACTATTCTACCACTTCAGTTTCAAATTTTATTGGCAACAATTACTGGGATTCTAATGCTCTTCTAGAAGTGTTACCAGTTTTCACCACATCCCAATACTATTGGCAGTTTTTACCGTCCAGAATTGGAGGGTTCTCAATTAAAAAGGCAGTGCACTCCTTCACCCTTATTGCGCCAATTTTGAAACGTATTCGGAGATGTGGAGCTTGTTTTCGATGAAAGCTTTAACAAAACGCAAAATATCTTTTTGATGACTTTTAAATGTGGGTTTGCAGGTTGCCTCACTTCTTACCAAGTGGCTTCATGTTAACCCATTACGCTCTTTCTGCAAACAACAAGAAGAATGATGCGACCCCCAAATTGAGGGTCAATCTTACTGATCAGTCCAAGTGAACCAGCAGTAAATTAAGGCTTTAAGCACGGGGGAACGAGGACAGGGTTCACCCAGTAAGGTTAGGGTACTCAGGGCTAGGGTTTCAAGAATTCAAATTTGAATTCTGATTTCTAAAAGTCAGATTCAAATTCAGGCTAAGGTTTGATAAACTAGGGTTTTCCCAATTTTCAGGTTTCTAAAGGGTGACTAGGGTTGGATACGATTGAAGGTTTAGGAGGGGTGTAGGTGAATGATCCTAAAAGGAATTAGAATTTGCTTGAGTAGTTTGAGAGAGATGAATGAACATAGCTTAGGGTTTCTAAGGTTTGCATGAAGAAGATGAAATTAGATTCTTCTAGGTTTTAGGAAGGAGGGAAAGGTTGAGATGGGAGATCGAAGGAAGGGAAGGGGAAGGGGAAGGGGAATTAGGTTCCTGAAAGGAGTAGGGTTCGAATAAGGTCTTAAGGAGACCTAGGGTTAAGACTTTGGGAAATTTCAGCAAACTAGGGTTCCCATGCTGCCACAAGTGAGAGAGATGGAGAAAGCTTGACAATTGCAGAAAATTAATAAACTCCAGCAGTTGTGGCTTCCCTTCGTGGGAACCCACGACTCTAACTTATTCTTTCAATCAAATCATCATTCAATAATCATCAACTGTTTTGCTTTGGGAGGCTATATTTATAGCCTTTACATGAAGGGTTTCCTACGAGGACTCAACTTAGAGAGTAACTCAAACAAGGACTCCTACTTGACTCATGACTCTTAACAAATCAAGTAAGGAATCCCATTTTAAGGAACTCCTAATTAAATAAAAACTGCAGAATTGAGAGACTCCTAACTTCAGAAGAAAACCAATTTACAATTGGATTCCAATTAGACCTCTCTCCTAATGGGACTAGGACTCCTTTTGTAACAAATCATAGATTGACTCGAATACAAAAACAGAAGTAGAAATGGGATCATAAAATTATGTGGCATCTAATAGAAACCAGTAGGTCTCTAAAGGGGGTGGTAACATGACCAAATTGCCCCTTTCTATTTTGGCCTTCCTGTCGAGCCAGAGGAAATAGGGCAGGGTCCTCCCTGGTTACATCAAAGAAACTACCGCTCATCTTTTTTCAGGTGTGGCTGGGTTAACCATTTATGGATTGCAGGTCCTTTGGGATTGAGAATGACATCCTTCACAGTTAACACGTTGATTGACTTGTGTCCTCAAATTTGCTTTGCTCATGCGGGGATGTCCCTACCCTCCCATGGGTGTTCAATGTGGTTACGTAACCTGTTATTTGATATGAAATACTCGTAACTAGACCAGCTTTTCCAATGCATACTTGAATCCTACTCGGCTAATCCAAGCTATTTACTTTTGGACTGCACAGCTTGATGTGTCTTTTTCCCTTAATAATCATCAATATATGAATGATGTTGAACCTCTGGGTGGGATTCAAAACCCATCACCCCTGGTTTGAGACTCTCATCCTGATATTATGCTAGTAATTGCATGTCTCACAGCAGAAAGAAAGAATGCTAGTAGATAGATGTTCTGCATTCTACATGAAGGCTCTTGTATTTCAATTCGAAAAGGATGCACAGGCTATAAGCAGCTGCTGGGAGTTTTGACTGTAGCACTCTCCCAGGGTCTCCAAACTGCTGAAGTTTTGGACTTTACTGTTCACTTTGTTGTGACTAGTTTCCCACTTTGGGATAAGTACAATGAAACCTGCAAGGATCTGACCCCTATATCTAGTACCTATGTTGCTCTCAATCTCAAATATCATCTCACTGTACGGTGGATAGGGAACTAGTAACCTTTTGCACACAACCCAACTTGTTAGATTACCTACTAAACTTGTTAGCCTTGGAGATCAACTCTAACACAGAACAAAGGATGAGCATATTGCTGGTTATTATATACAATCAAACTTCTAGTCGATTACCAAAAGAAGAAAAAAGAAAAACTGCTACTCGGAAAGAATGTAGCAAAAAGGTCTGAAAATCCTACTCTGTCCAACCGCTCCTTCATCTACCTAAACCCTAGAAGTCATATCTCCTCATCCCTCCACCAGAAGTCTTCCCCAGTTCTCATCAATCATCACCATCCGCCGGGGTTAGTGCCATGCAAGATTGTTAATGCTGATTATATATTTCATGGATCAACCCACCTGCCTTTTAGATGCTAAAGATAAGGATTTAGGGCTAGGAGTTCATCGTTCACTTGAGAAGATACAACTCAATTACCACTCATTCTCTCTATCTAGTCGTGCATATTTGTTATACATCAATATTCTATTTTTATCTTTTGAACTTATTATCCAAACGGAATGGCCTTTGATGATCTTGGAATTAGAAAGGGATGCAACAAGACAATGGCAATTTGAGTTTTGTTGAATTTGTTAGGATTTGGTCTTTTTAACTGAGTCTTGTATGGTTCCTTTTATGGTGTAATCTCTTTCTTCTTTTTTCCCATTTAAATTTAATACAATCGATCGTTATTTAAAAAAATAAAAAAATAAATTAAAAAGAGAGAGAGAGAGATTATTGATTGTATAAAAGGTTGACAAATAATTGGTGCATTGTAATATATTCAGGGAATTGTTAAGATAGAGAAGTTAGTGGCTTGGTCAAATTAATTACACTTGGTTAAGAGGCAGAGTTAAGTAGAGGGAATTTTCATTATTGATGAGTTTGATTCTATTTGTCCAAATAAAACAATTTGAGGAAATAAATGAATATTGTAAAAGTCTGGAAGCCAATCAAGGAAAAAATAAAAGGGAACCAGTTCAATTGATAAAAACATAAAAGTACAAAAAAGAAAATAAAAAGAAGAAGAAAAAAATGCCCCACCTCAAAAGCTCTCTAAAACCCCTTCTTTCTACTAAAAAAACCACCGGTGTGACCCATACAGGTGGAGAAAAATATGAATTCGAAGCATTTAAGAAAATAGCCCCAATGCATTATCCTTTAAGTGAAACACACCCAAATCATAACAAGCAGCACATCTTGGTAGAAGATGTTCAAATTGGGAGGAATATGGAGGTTTATGTTGAAAGTGACCTGCAAAATATATAGAGTTTCCTTTAAATCCAGGATAGTCGACTGCTGAGACAGAAATGCAAGTACTTGTGTCAATAAATAACATTTGATCGCCCAAGTCTTCAACCTTAATCCAGCACTGCTGTGGTAGATCTAACTTATATACCTTGAACATAAAAGTTGTTGGAAGATAAGCATGACCATGAGACATGACTTTGGTCCATCTTGCAACCACTAGCAACTCTCCGCAACATTCCACCAAATAAAGTGTACTATATCTATATCGATGATGATTCAATTGTTCCATCGGTGGAGGGGCAATGTTACAACTTGTTTCCCTTGGTTGAGGAGATAACTCCAGAAGTAGAAGATCAAAATTGAACTTAATCATATAGAATTTTCCTTGATAGACGATGAGGTCTTCATATGGTCGTGGTTCTACAAAGTTGCTTGTCAAGGGGGCCCATACTCTATCTCCCGGTCTACAGAAGGCTAAACAACGGGTCATATAAATAGCAATGACCCAACAATCATCCCTTGCCACAGAAGAAGGGTTTTCATCCAAACTGGAATTGTTAGTAGCAGCAGTAGAAGGAGACGACGACAACATAACTTTGCGAATAGGATACGGGCAGGGTTCATTTGTTGGAAATAAAAGTAATTGAGGAATAGTAGATCCAGGTGGAAGTCCAATACGAATAAGAGTAAATGGATTCAGAAGGAACATCTTTCCGTATGCTACGTTTCCCAACATTATCAACCAACCCCAACTTTATCCTAAACAGCGAGCATCACAAAATATTTCAGGCATCTATAACCTAAAAACTTTGTCATGGAGGAGACTGAAAAACCCCTGATGATGATGATCATGATAATCATGATGACACACTGAATCATTATAATAAGGACACGCTGACTTCGGGTAGGAAAGCATGAGCCATGGGAATTGAGGTTTGAGGAGAAATTGATGCCGTATTTTGTTAGCAGCAATGGCGTTGGATTGCCATTCCCCCGGCACAGAACCGAAACGATGGAAAGCCACCAAGTCTAATTTGTTTATTATCAGAATCTGAATTTCATCTGGAAGTAGGGCAATAGGATTAGTAGGTGAGTGGAAGATATTGTTACAGGAACATAGGCATGGGGATAATATTTGTGTTTGTAATTTTTTTTAAAGTAAAATTGTGTTTGGAAGTGCATCAGTTGGTTTTGAATAGGTTCAACACTACTTTTAAGTTGTAATTTCAGCTATCCTATCCATTTATTGACACTATTAAGTATCTTGAGTAGATTAGGATCTTTCTTATTACAAATCTTGGAGTTTCTTTCTATCCATGCCTAGTAATAAAGAGAGAAAAAAACCATAGTTTAGCGTTCCCATCAAACCCAAAGTTCAATAATAGTGAATTGTTCATGATGTATAAATTCTTTCATTAATCCCAATGGCCCTGCCTATATTCTCTTTGTCAAATTGCATGAAAAGAAAAAGTGTCATATTCATTCGTCATTGTGATCGTGAAGTTCACATATTGGATTTGTCCCTATCCATTGAAAAATGACAGTCTTAATTGGTAAACTGTATTTAAGAGATGCCAATTTTTTTTTATAAATTTAGGATGAAGTGGTAATTCATAAAAAAGAAAATTCTTTTTTTTTTAATTATTATATACATACATATATATATATATATATATATATATATATATATATATATATATATATATATATATATATATATATATATATATATATATATATATATATATATATATATATATATATATATATATATATATATATATATATTGTGTAAGTATGATTATGTTGACTCATACTCATGATTATTCATTTTCGACAAGGCTTGTCATGCTAATTTAACAAAAAATTCACCTGTTGTAAAAAATGGAGATAGTCACGACTCACGAGAGACCAATATCAGGTCAATTTCTGACAAGGAAATGTACCATCCATTTCCTTGCAGATGTGTGCCATGTGGCCCGACATCACATCAGATTGTGACTGATAAACAAATTTCAACCATCTGATGTGATGTTGGGACATATGGCACACATCTGGTTTCAACCCTCTGATGTGATGTTGGAATATATGACACACATCAAGAAGGAAATGGATGGTCCATTGATAAATTTCTTAGTCACGAGTACTGTGATGAAGAAAACTGAAGTGATTGGAGAGAGCGAGTTAATGAGATGGGGATACCAAGGGACCGAAATTATATGCATTCTGTTGTAAATGGTTTTGATTATTTAATCCTTGCTTTATTTTCAGAGACTTGGCACGGTTTTTACGCACCTGAAACCATCAAAATTGTACATGGTATAATCAATGGTCCTCGTTCAATTGGGTGACATGGTTATTGGTTAATTTAATCATACTCGTTCGCAGAGTGCAGAGTGCTGCGCCCACTAGGATATACAGCAATGCAAAGAAAATTTCTTAGGGTTCGTAACTTTGCGGGCTATGTTGGAGGTCCAACAATGGCGATCGTGCTCGCCTCCCAATCTTCGAACCAGGAAAGAACCACCGAGATCGAGCATGTTGTAGAACTGAGAGAGGTAACGGCAATTGAGGTGGCAAAGAGGTGAGAAGGCTATTCTCTTCGCCGCTCCTCCTTCCGCGATCCGAGATGCACAAATAGGTATTTAGGATTTTGGTGTTGTCGACTGTCTATTTCTCACCTATTTTTCGGTTAACTTCTATCTCTGTTTCTCACCTTTTTTTTTCTCTGTTTTCAGTATTTAGATTTCATTAACTCTGCTGGCTATGTTGGAGGTCCAATTCCAGTTACACATTGCTGCTAGGATGACTCCTCGAATGATGGCTCAATCCTTCGTTTGAGAATTTGGTCGCTGATACAGTTAACCGAAGTTTTGGGATTTATGCAAATGGAGCTTCTTCTTGCAGACTTCACCACTCAAACGGCATTGCCAAAACCTCCGTCGCTGATACAGTTAACCGAGGTTTTGGGTGAGGCTATTGGCAATGACGTTTGAGTGGTGAAGTCTGCAAGAAGAAGCTTCATTTGAATAAATTCCAAAACCTCGGTTAACTGTATCACGACCAAATCCTCAGGAGGAGGCTCCATCGTTGGAGCCATGTGTAACGGGAATTGGGAATTGGAACACATAGGTTGGCGATTCAAGCCCAGTTAGATGGAGCTAGTGAAGTGTGGCGTCTAATTTGTTACTTTTGAGCACTCACATAGCTTAGTTCTGTTGGATTTTAGTTTTGAGATCTCATGTAGCTTAGTTCTATTGAATGGTCTTTGTTGCAGGAAGCTTTCCACCTAGAACTCTTAATAAACCTTGAGCGGAGTAGCATTTATTTGGATGTTGTTTTCCTTCAAACTAGGGAATTATGCAATGGAATTCCAGCTTGGCAAATGTTGTTGTTTAACATGTAATTATTCATTGAATTATGAGTGCGTTAGTCATAATAATGCATAATAGGTGCTGGAACACTTGTGACTTTTTAAAGTAATTGGGTGCTGTTGAAGCACTTCATCCAATTGGAGCTGTTCTTCTAGATTTGGTATTAGGATTAGTGAAAAGATTTGCGTTTAGCATATGAATAGAAAGAATTATTGGATTTTAAACCAGTGCCTAAACAGGTGGGATCTAACATGGTTTGGGTTTGGTGCTGTCATTGGTGCTGGAATCTTTGTCCTAACAGGTCAAGAAGCTCATTATCAAGTAGGTCCTGCTATAGTGTTGTCCTATGTTGTTTCAGGCCTTTCGGCGATGCTGTCTGTCTTCTGCTACACAGAATTTGTAGTTGAATGGCCGGAGGATCTTTTGCTTACCTGTGAGTTGAATTAGGAGATTTTATTGCTTTCCTTACTGCAGGAAACATATTCTTGAAGGGCATTGTTGGTGGTGCAGCTGTAGCCAAAGCTTGGACTTCTTACTTTACTACGCTTCTGAACCACCACCACCCCTATAACACATTGCGGATTTTAGCACCTCATCTAGCAACTAATTTCAACCTCTTGTACCCAATTGTTGTGGCAGTGCTGTTCATCACTACAACACTTGCAATGTTAAGCACCAAGAAGACACCAGTCTTCAATTGGGTTTCAACAGCATTAAACACAGCAGTTATATTATTTGTGATAATTGCAGGATTTGTTCATTCAAACCCTGCCAACTTGACACCCTTCTTTCCTTATGGGGCAAAAGGAGTCTTCCAAGCTGCTGCAATCGTTTATTTTGCATATGGTGGATTCGACAACGTTGCTGTCACGTCCTCCCAACCGGTACCCTATCTGGTATACCCGAGAGTGTGATCCACAGCCCGAAGATCAGGTATCGAGTGATCAACCTCCCACATTCACAATAACATAATCATGAACAATCATAATAAAAGTGCGGAAGATAAACCATAGATCCAATAAGGAAAGAATGAATCATAAATAAATCAGAATACTAGATATAATCAGAGTGTCAGACAGATAAGTAAAGTGAGGCAAAAATCCCACTCTACAACCAGCGGAAAAGTAGCTCGAACAGAGAATAAACTAGACAAAATCTAATCCCAGTAGCAAGTACAATGGGTAACTAAATTGTTCTCCACTTTATAGACAACATCCTTATAAGTGTAAATCTCATAAATGGCACAAGGACGCTTCCACTCAATGGTCGGACTAAGCATCGTACGGAGCATAACCACTCGCGGAATCTTCAGTGTAATTGTGGTAACCGCAATCACCTTCCTGAAGATATGCCTCTTCGCCTTGCGCTTCTTCATAGGGACCGTCATAATACTCAGTACCTGCAGGATAGTCTAACAAACATTGTACAATAAAGGAATGAGTTTCAAAGAAACTCAGTAAGGCAGTTAAATCCATAATAACATAAATGGCAGGATTTCAGAACAAACATAGATGCAATATGATATGAGACAAGCAATGAATGAATGAATCTAACTCTATGTATGCTGGTCTCTATTGGCAGACATGCTTTAAGTCATAGCACCGTACTTCTTTAGGAAGGTCTTAATCACTCATCATCAGTTGGTAATGGGTCCGGCATCCCTCGGGACATTCCATGGTGGGAGGTTAAGTCACCACTCTCTCACATCACCATTGGTCTAAGTACCGGCGCATGTCAGGGTAAAACCTAGCCAAATGCAAGTCTTTCTACTTAGTTACATCAAGTCAGATCCAGATACGTCCATTCCTCGTCCCTGACGATCCTTTCCGGTATCCTTCACACTAGAGTCCTCATAGTCCCCGACTACGGACTCATCAACCCTATTGATCATCCACATATGGTAAACGGGAAGCTCTCACGTCCTCTCACGGGTTGGTTACCGGTCTTAAGCGCCCGTGAGCCCAAGTCTAACCATATGCAACCCTACCAATAAATGGCCCCCACAATGTGATTCCTGTCCTCTCACGGGTTGGTTACCGGTCTTGAGCGCCCATGAATCCCCATTGCTACCACGGGTCGTTCGGTCTCAATACCCCTCCGATTAGGGTCTGACATAACAGGACATCCTAGCCAAACACTACTAGACAATCCTAGATATGTCATCCAACAGTTTAGGAAGGTGTCCAGAGGGCATCTCCGGAAACATCACATAATATTCCCGTAGTAGTCCAAGGACAGAAGTGTCAAAAGGACACCTCTCCTTTCCAAACCATACTTAAGCATACACATGCATCAATTCATATCATCACATATATGGTAACTTCATATATGGAAAGAAATCAATAATTACAATCACTTGTATATAATTGGTAAGTAAATCATACATGAATCAATTTAATATGATTAAGCAATGCTACTGTAATCAAGGTTATGCAACAGTAGTATATCATTGTAAGAATCTAATTTAGGAAACATATCAATGATATTCAAATATAGAAACTAGATTCATGCTATCTATGTAATTAAGGAAATAACCATCGTTACATTTTATAACTCGCAAAGGAATCCTAAGAAATCAAGTAAGATCTTGGCAAACTTGAGAAGAAGGTCCTAAACAAGTGTATACAACATATTAGGAAAGATCCCTAACGAGAAAAGATACCAAAACATCCAACACGGACCAATTCTGGAGTTGCTTTGTACTCATTGGTCGAGTGGATTGGTCGATTGGTCCATCGACCAATCAGTCGACCAATGCAGACAGTAGCCTAAAAAAAACAGAGTTTTAAGATATGAAATCCGAATTTGGTGGTTCAAAAGGGTACTAACCAAGGGGTAAACTACATCAGTAGTATTCTAACATATAGGGGACCTCAAAACACTAATCCAAACAAAACATCAAGATCCAAATTAGGAAACAAAAAGTTACCATAATTAGATCAACCATGGATCTTGATGAATTCGAAATAGAAATCAAAGACAAGAACAATAGGAGAATGGATCATTGCTTCAGGTAAAGGTATCATGAAAACATACTTAGATCTTCAAGGAAATAGGCTTTAAAGCATAAATCTAAATAAGGAAACAAAACCTACCATATATGTAACTACCATGATTCATGAAGAACACATAGTATGGTAGAAGAGAACAACTAGAGGTTGATAGATCATGGATCATGAAAAGAAAACACAGTAATTAACTACTAACATGATCAATATAGAAGATCCAAGGAGATCAGAATTCAAATCAAAAGTTAAACAAAGACTAGATCATGGTTTGATCATGATTCCTTCAAAAGCTTGCAATGATCATGGTTAAGATCATTGTTCTAGCCTCTAATCCTTAGGATGATCATGAGAACAAGTCCAGAGATGTTTGCAAAGAGAATGCAGCATCTCCTCACTGTCTCAACTCAAAAAGGAAAGAAAATAAGAGATAGAGGAGAAGAAGAGAGTGTAGACATACCTTTTGATGCAAAAGGAAGAGTTTCGACGAAGATCCGTCAAGAAAACACCAAGGATGCAAGGGAGATGACTTGCAGAGGTCTTTGGTTCGTTCCAAAGAGTTTGGAGGCAGCAAATACGAAGTGGACTCGAGATTGGACTTAAATAGAGCAAGAAAAACCTAATTGCCAAAGACAGCACTCATTGGTCGAGTGGATTGGTCGACCGGCCAGTCAGTCGACCAATGATGACAGCAAATCCAAAACAGCGAATTGAAAGCCCATATCAAATCCAATCCTAAAGGGGTTTTGCACACATGTCAAGTGACTTACCTAATAGGTAGAAATGCCTTCAAACCAAGATAGAGAGCACTCCAAGTCCATCAACTAATCCGATCTTCATCAAGATTCAGTTTCCATAAATAGAACTTCATCATCAACTTTCATGGATTCAAAGCCAGACACCAAGTCCACCACTGGGATGGCCCAAAGCTGACTTCTTACTTTACTTCGGGTCATCGGACCTACAAATAACAAGGTTTTCGGGTCAAGGTTAGGGCTGGGTTTTACAGTTGCCACCTTGGCTAAAGAAACCAAAAATCCGTCAAGAGATATTCCATTGGGTCTGCTTGGATCCATGTCAATAATCACAGTGATTTACTGCTTGATGGCTCTGTCATTGAGCGCAATGCAGAAATATACAGAGATAGACCCAAATGCAGCCTATGTTGGGTTTGAGTGTCTTGTATTCTGTGGGTCCATGTAATTATGGTTTTAGATTGTATTTGTAATTGAAACAGTGTTTGGGTCAATTATTAGTACTGGGGTAAAATTGTAATTACATTGGGATTAGGGTTTTAGGTTTCCCTATATATAGTCTTTGTGGGATAACATATAGGCATCAATCTCTGTAGGAGATTGGGGAATCAATCCCTGTAGGGGATTGGGAAACCCATCATGAGGATAAGGATTGGGGGCAAGCAAAGGGTAACACTTTGTGGGTGTGAGAGTGGTGTGAGGTTTCCTAAAACTAGTGAAACTCCTTTTTCTCTCTGGTGGACGTAGGCATGGTTTTGCCGAACCACGTTAAATTTTCTTGTGTGCTTTGCATGTGTTCTTCTCTGTTCGTGGTTGTGCATCCATTATCTCTAACAAGTGGCATCAGAGCGAGGTTCGGTGGATCGTCGCTGGAGGTGTGCGAAGATCTAGAAAGAAATGATAGGTGCCAGGAGAACGAAGAAGGCTTCGACGGTTTAATCGAAGATACGATTCTAGATCTAGAATAGTTAAGTTTTTTAATATTTTTTTTCTTGTAGTTTGATTGGATTAGATCGCTTAAAAAAATTTTTTAGAAGAGGGCGGTCCGACTGAAGTTGGATTGTAGGTGTTTGCTCGGTAGAGTGGATTTTTTGAAGTTTTTTTTTTTTTTACTTTTTTTCATTAAAGTGGTTACATATCTTTTGAAGAAAAAAAAAGGTTGAGAAGTTGAGTTTGGAGAACGTGGAAAGTGGAACAGTAGAAGAAAAAAGAAAAGGACAGAAAAGGGATTTTTTTTTGTTTTTTTATTATCGGATCGTATCGTACTGATTGTTTCCACAAGATTTTGTGTGAAGGTTTTTGTACGGAGTTAAGTGTTCCTAAGGTTTTTGGGCGTTCCGGACTCAATGGAAGTGACGGATCGAGGAGATTTCGCTCCGTTGGTATTAATTTTGTGTATTCATATGGAAATCAATGGTGAGATTCTTTCAGTTGATTGATGGGTATGAAAGCCACAGATCAGGGTAAATTGTACAGATTGCAGGTAGTGTTGAAACAGGTGGAGCTCCAGTTGACATTTTGGCAAGGGGTACAGATAGACAGAATTTGCAGGTTGTTTAGGCGCAAAACAAGGGCAAATCTGGAAAGAAGCGAGTGACTTTCGCTTTGGATTTTGTGAGTGGCAGTGATCTCTCGGAGCCGGCTATGACAGGAGAGATGGAGTCACGTCACGTCGTATAACGGTGATGAGCTGTACGGGACACCCCAGGTGGGGGGTGTGCGTCATGCTGGTTTAGTGATGGCGGTAACTAAAGCATCCTTGGAGGGGATGTGGGCTATGAGGTAAGGTGTGGTGGATACACAGAGACGGGTGATTGCAGAGAGACATCATCAACGGTTTTCTTCAAGGTAGTTTGCAGAATTCAAGCCAAGGTGGAGATTGTTGGGTTTGGGTGTCTTGTATTCTGTGGGTCCATGTAATTATGGTTTTAGATTGTATTTGTAATTGAAACAGTGTTTGGGTCAATTACTAGTACTGGGGTAAAATTGTAATTACATTAGGATTAGGGTTTTAGGTTTCTCGATAAATAGTCTCTGTGGGATAACATATAGGCATCAATCTCTGTAGGAGATTGGGGAATCAATCCCTGTAGGAGATTGGGGAATCAATCCCTGTAGGAGATTGGGGAATCAATCCCTGTAGGGGATTGGGAAACCCATACTGAGGATAAGGATTGGGGGCAAGCAAAGGGTAGCACTTCGTGGGTGTGAGAGTGGTGTGAGGTTTCCTGTAATTAGTGAAACTCCTTTTTCTCTCTGGTGGACGTAGGCATGGTTTTGCCGAACCGCGTTAAATTTTCTTGTGTGCTTTGCTTGTATTCTTCTTTATTCGTGGTTGTGCATCCATTATCCCTAACAGCATACTCTGTTGCATTTGAGGGTGGGGGATGCAGGGGCGGACATATGAAGGGGCTGGAGGAGGCCATGCCCCCCCCCCCCGGATTTTTAAAATTTTATACATATTCCCTTAATTCCTTTAATTTTTTCGATTTTTTCTTTTCTGACATGTGAAATGTCACTATTTGGCCCCCCTCCAATATTGTGAACAATTTTTAAAGGTAAAATGATGGGTATAAATGTCATTCCTAATAAAAAATTAATTCATCAATCCCTATTTACTCTCCCCTCTCTTCTCTCTCATATTTTCTTCCTATTTATTCTCTTCTGTTTCTATAAACGTGGGTTAAAGGAAATTTTTGAAAAAAAAATCTTATGAGATATTCAAAAATCAAAATGTTATTTCTAATTAAAAACTAATTATTCAATGCCTATTTATTCTCCTATATCCCCTCCCCTCCATCCTCTTTTTTTCTTATTTATTCTCTTCCTTTTCTATAAGCGTGGCTTAAGAAAATTTGAAAAAAAATCTACTCCACAATTAGTCTCTTTCTCAATTTATTTATTGTTTCTCTTTTTCTCTTTTTTTTTTTTTTTGTTATTCTTTTTATTTGATTTTATATTCTATGTTTCTTTATTTCTTCTGTAATTTTTGTTATTTGATTTTGTATTGTGAATAAAATGTTTATAGTTAGTAGGTAACTAGTTACCATTGATTTGCATCTCTTACCTAAAAATTTTTTTTGGTTTACATCACTTACTAAAGAAATTTTTGGTTTGCATCTGTCTTTTTAAGGTTAAGTCATCTGTATTTTTTTATATTGTTGCTTTAATTTTACCTATATTTTGTCAAAAAAATATCATTATCAATAATTTATCTTTTTTTCTTCTAAATATGTGTGGGCCCTACAAAATATATGTGAGTCTATTATTTAATTTAATAAAATAATTTAGAGGTAGGACCCCAAATGGGAAGGTTATCTAGCCTTCATTCTTTGGCCCCCCCACTATTGCATCCTGAGTCTGCCACTGGGGGATGATTTGGGCACAATATTTTGTATCTCTAGGTGCACTTAAGGGAATGACCATTGTTTTATTGATGAGAGCACTTGGCGAGGCTTGCCATCCCACTCACATCGCAAGGTCTCACATGATTCCGCCTTGGTTTGCTCTTGTCCACCCAAAAATAGGTACACCCATCAATGCCACCCTATTGATCAACATTTTAAGTGCCTGTACTGCTTTCTTCTCCAGCTTGGATATCCTATCAAGCATGGTATCCATCAGTACACTCTTTATTTTCGCATTGATGGCAATTGCACACTTAGTAAGGAGATACTATGTTAGAGGAATTACTCCTCAGAGAAACCTCTACAAGCTAGTAGCTTTTCTGCTGATCATCATTGCTTCCTCAATGGATACTTCAGCTTACTGGGGCTTGAGGCCTGATGGTTGGTTTGGTCATGTTATTACTGTTCCATTCTGGTTTGGTGTGACGCTGGGGATCGCAATATTTGTGCCTCAGCAGCGGACTCTGAAAGTCTGGGGGGTTCCTCTTGTTCCTTGGCTGCCATCCTTGTCCATAGCAATGAACCTGTTCTTGATGGGTACTCTTGGGTCTCAGGCTTTTGTGAGGTTTAGTATCTGTATGATTGTAATGCTAGTTTACTATTTGTTGGTTGCTGTACATGCTACTTATGACCTGGCTCAGCAAATTGCAAACCCACATCCCGCAAAGGTTGTTCAAGTTAACAACAGAGGAAATGAAGAAGCTTAATGCCGGAAGAACTTCAAATTCCATCCACTTCCAACTTCATCTAATGTGGCTTATAGAAGTGGAAGATGATATAGTATTTGTAATACATGTCAAATAATTCATTGTGATTTTCAGTTTTCAGGCTAAAAGCTATATATAATATATGCCCCAAAAGTATCCAGATTAACTAAATTGATTGCAGTATCCATTTGAACTTAAATGTTCAAGTATTAAACATGTATAGCACACGTAAAAATGCATTATTCTGTATTAGATTGTTTGCTTTTGCAAATAATCCAGCTATTAAAAGGAACTAAATAGTTTAGTTACTTGAAGAAATTAAGAAAAAGGGATAATTACTATTGCCCCTACTTTGATTTTATTACTATTGTATCCCCTGTACTTTTCAAAACCTTTAACTTTGTCTACAATTACTATTGCCCCCTACCGTTAAGTTCCGTTAGTTTACTGATGATGTAGCATCTTTATATTTTCTCAAAAACCCCAAAATACCCTTATACTTATCTCTTTGCTACTTTACCCTTTTGTCAAGTTACAGTAGTACCATTAATTAACTATTATAATCCGTTTTATTTTAAAAAAAATAAACACCAAATAAAGAAAGAATGATTGAATAAAACTCAAATAGAAAGCAAAGAAGAAGGAAAATCGAATTCAGTTCAAATTGGAAACTGAATATCACCTAAAATATTTTCAAAATAAATGAAGTTTAGTGAAGGTGGGAAACCAAATTGGATTTGGATTTTACCCATTTCTTTAATTCAAAATAAATGAAGTTTAGTGAATGTGGGAAACCAAATCATACTTGGATTTTGCCCATTTCTTTAATTCAAAATAAATGAAGTTTGGTGAAGGCGGGAAAGGCGGGAAACCAAATCGGATTTGGATTTCGCCCATTTCTTTAATTCAAAATAAATGAAGTTTAGTGAAGGTGGGAAACCAAATCGGATTTGGATTTTGCATATTTCATTAATTCGAAATAAATGAAGTTTAGGGTAAAATTGACATATTTAATCTGGTTTTTATAAATGGGATAGCATCATCTTTTGATTTTTTTTAATTTTAATGAAAGGCAAATTAGACATTACATATTCAAACTTAACGGCTACTTAACACCGTTATAAGGAAGGGGGCAATAGTAATTTCGTAAAGAATAGAGTTTCATTAGTAATAAAATCAAACTACAGGGGGCAAGATAATTATCCCTAAAAAAAACCATATCAAATTGAACTAATCTAAACAAAGTGACTTGAACTAATTAAAATATCAAGTTAGTTAGATCCATTAGGACTCCATTCACGTAGAAATATATATATTTTTGAGCATATAAAGATATATTAAGGTTGTGATTGGTATAAAATTAAAGCATCATTGGATCACTGGTAATTAAAAAAAAAATTCAAATTGTAAAATAGATACATTATCAATTTTATAATTCAAACCTAACTAGGGAGGGTATGAGATTATTTAAAGGAATGCAACCAATTTTTTTTTAAGAGTTTTTTTTTTTTTTTTGGTAAACATTTTTTTCTAAGAGTTTCATGTTAAGGTTGCGTGTCATACATCAAAGCAAAATTGACATGACTGCATATATAATCATATTAATTCCATAATGATAATATGTTCATTTAAAAACTGAAATCTTGCAGACCATGGCCTCACACAAGAGATAATTTTAAGGATAATTACTGTTGTTCCCCTGTACTATAATTTAATTACTATTTTATCCCGTATTTATTTCGAATTACTAATCTAACCTTAAACTTCACCTGTAATTACTTTGCCCCCTACTGTTAAACTCCGTCAATTAAACGATGATGTGACAATTTTATTTATTTAAAAATTACAAAATAACCCTAAGGTTTTGTTCTACTTTTTTATATTTTATACTAAATCATATTATTATCTTTAGTAATTAGGAAAAAATTAAACGTAATTGGATAATTCCTTTTTTTAATTTTTTTATTATCTTCCTTATATTTACTTTTCAATTTGGTGTTGCTTTTTAGTTTTTGTTATTCATTTTCCAATTTGATGTTATCATTTAAGAAGTTCGCATTTTCATTATATTTTCATTATTTACTATCTAATTTGATTTTTTTTAAAATCAAAATAATAAGAATATAATTTTAAAATTGGTACATATGGTTTTTTTTTTAAAATGAGGACAGTATTGTAATTTGATTTTAATTTTAGAATGGTAAAATAGACATTAAACATTCAACTGTAGCAGTTTCTTAATGCCATTAGAATTGAGGGGAACAACAGTAATTTCTTAAAATGTAAGGCCCTTTTAGTAATTAATAGTATAAAAAGACAACAGTAATTGTCCCATGATTTTATAATTTAAACCCTAACTAAAGAGAGTGTAAGATTATTAAATTCTAAGAGTTTCACCGTTAAGGAAAAACCTCTTATACAACTTCTGTTTGCAATCAATTACTTTAGAATCCGATCCTGTGTGAAATCCATACCTACACTATTAGGTCAATCGATCGGCTTTAAATAATCTCTTCTTTGAATTTGAAAGTATTATAATATGAATCAAATTCTAACTGGCAATTCTGATATCGTGAAGAGTCTGTGAGTCTATATATAGGATAGGAAAAAACCTAGAAATTCAAAGCGTATAACGAAGGGAAGGAAAAGAAACGATCTAGCAGAAAAGTGAGAAACGCTCTAGGTAATCTGATATACGCCTCTCTCTCCTCCTTTTTTTTTTTTTCTTTTTTATTCTTTCAAGTCTTCCGTAGAGATATATATGTTCTAGTTTCTATTTCTTCTTGATAGTTCCTGTTTCTTCATGCAGTTTTTTTCTAACATCCGCTATGCATAGCATCTGCAAATTGTGAATATTTTCTGAAGTTGTTCTGATTTGTGTATTGTTAATAGAAAAAAAGAAGTTTATTCAGGTTCGCAGCATGACTTCTTCCAATAAGCGGTTGAAGATGGATACCACTAATGATCATGAGGTTAAGAATATCATGGATCAATTTCCAGAGGATATCAGGGTGACAATTGCAAACAAATTAAACTTGGAGAACTTTCTTGGCTTTAGTGTGGTTTGCAAGTCCTGGCATCTAACAGCAATGACTTCTAAGAAAATATTGCCATTGCAACAGCGATCTCAGTTGCCATGGTTAATGTTTTATCCATCTTTTGGTAATATTCCTAGGTTTTTCATGCTGAATTTCAAAATATTGAAGCTAAAATTTCCTAAAATCGTCTATTGCTCTCAATGTGTGGGTTCTAACGGAGGATGGCTGATAATGGTGCATAAGGTGGGATCAATTTTTCTTCTGAATCCATTAACCCAAGTTATAATTCCACTTCCGCAGATGAGTACCCTTCTCATTAGGCCTGGTTATTCTTTTATTCGCTGGAAAAAAAACTTCATTAATAAGGCTATATTGTTATCTGCTCCTGCTGCAAATAATTCTGATTTGGATAATAAGAATTTCATGTCTTCAATAGCAGCTAAGAAGAATAATTATGTGGTAATTGCTATTTATTGTAACACTGCATTAGCCTTCTATACTCCATTGGACAAAAAGTGGACCACTTTGGGATTAGATTATAGAGACATTATTCTTTATAATGGGAAATTGTATGCCATTACTGATCGATGTGATCTTAGACTTGTGGAGTTGGCTCCTCGTCCTAAAACAACGAGCTGTAACATTTCTCCTCCAACTACTTTGGATATCAGCCGTGGTCCAAGATATGAGCGAATACTTGATCAATTATACAAGCGAAAGACATATTATTTGGTAGAAAGTTTTGGTGACTTGTTGTTGGTCGCCAGAAGTTGTCAAGCTAAGGATAGACGATATTATGGAAGTCTCACATTCAAGATATTCAAATTAGATTTAAAAAATCTAAGATGGATTCAGGTGGAGGACTTGGGTGATCGTATGTTATTTATTGGTAAGAGTACTTTGTCATCTGCCTCAACACGTGATTATCCTCAATTTAGAGAAAATTGTATATATTTCACATATAATGAAGATTTTGGTTGGTTAGGACCAGAGGTAGATCAAATAGTACAAGTTACTGGTGTCTTTCACTTAAAAGATAACCACATTAAACCTTTTTTACCAAGTGTTCTGAATGCTTCTCTATATCCAGCTGTCTGGTTCACACCAAGTTCTTGTTAGAGGGGTAGAGGAAGAGGAGGGGTTTAGTCCTGCTATTGAGACCAATACATGGAGTACCTAATTTATGTATTCAAGTGGTTTTTCTATTTTGTAAGTTCTTTATGCTTAGGTTGTTACTTTGTTAACTTTTTCTATTTATGGAGTATCAAGTGGCTTTGTAAGTTATGTCTTCAGTTCTATGGTTGAATTGGGTTTTTGCCTTGTATGGCAGTGAATTTGCTTATATATTTTTTCTTCTCAAAAGAAATTCATTCATATACTTAACCAAAATAGATCATTATTAAGGTGCAAATCTACATTAATTGAAAAAAAAAATATATGAAATTAATATTATGTCCTTATCCATAGTCTACAATAATCCAACCAAATCATCTTTTCAGCTGGCATGAGAGGAGAGGGTAATTCTTCGTGAACAAAATCATGGCATATTAGAGCGGCAAAAGAACTAAACAAAGAAGGAATAAGGCAGTGTTTGCCCTTTCTCTTCTTCTTCTCTCAGTCGTGTGTGGATAAAATAGGAAAAGAAAATAGAGAAAATAAATAAGAATGAAAAGATGAGAGATTAAATAAGAAATTTTTTGGGAATTATAAGTTACTTTATAATTGGGATTTAACTTTTCTTTCCTTAAAAATAGGACTTAAATGGTATTTCTTAGATAACCATTGAGAATGACATATATATCCGTTATCTTTACATTCAAAAATTATTTTCAGTATTGGGATGCCAAATAGTGATATTTCTGACTGGGAGCACAGACCCAAGGCATTACAACCACAAATTATATAAGACGTACAAGTAAAAAATAATAAATATTTACAAAAATAAACCACATCATCCTAACCTTAGGGGCCCCCTGTAATTCGTGGTCAACAGCCGTTAAGTGAACACAGAGTTGGAGGAGACAATCCGGGTTCGTATTTCACACGTGGAATGAGAAATACGGAAAATTACTTAAATTTTTAAATAATGAGGGTGGGGGGGGGGGGGGGGCATGGCCCCTCTTGGCTCCCATGTAGCTCTGCCTCTGAGCCACTGCATGCAACCCATGTAAGACCTAAAATTAACGTAATTGCATATATGGTGTCTAGGGGTGGGCATATATATGATCATATTATATCCATAAGGATGTATGGTCATTTAAAAACTGAAATCTAACTGACCATGGCTTCATGGAATTGGTGATTTTAGTTTAAACCCTGACTAGAGTGGGTTTGGTTTACTTATTTATTTTAAAGAAAAAAATAAGAAGAAAAAATAAATGAAAAGAGGAAAACACTAGAGAGGATATGAGATTATTTGAAGGGTTGCGGCTGAGAGGTACGTGTGTTAAAGAAAAAACCTTCTATGCAAATTCTGTTTGAAGTCAAATACCTTTAGGAATCCGATCCTAAACAATTAGATCAATCGATCGGCTGTGTACAACGAAGGGAAGGGAAGGGAAGGAAAAGGAAGGATCGAACGAGAGAGTTAGAACTCTAGGTAATCTGATGTACGTCTGTCTCTCTCTTCTTTATATTCTTTCATGTCTTATTTGCTTTTACCACAGGGGGTGGTGGTCTAGTTGTCCCAAACTCACTCCCAAGTGGTTTGGTAAACCTCATGTCCAATATTTGAATCTCCCGTGCTCATCTATTTCTTGCATTAGACAGTTGTGTGCTTTTTGGCCTGGGCATGAGTGCTACCGGTTTCTGTGGACTATATTAGGCCTCCGGTGGGGCTCCGCTGACGGGGCCAGTGCTTGTGCTGGTAGTGCACAGGGCTAATGCTTGCATAATCGAACTCGATAAAAAGTTCGAACATTGCGTAGCGGGGGGCGCTAGGTAGCCGCTACTGCATCCCCTCTTTTTTATTTACCAAAAAAAATGTCTTATTTGTTTTTCTCTTTATCTATTGACTTCCTTCATAAGCTGTTGAAGATGGACATCATTGTTGATCATGGCATCAAAAATATCATAGATGCATTTCCAACAGCAAACAAATTAAAGGCGGAGGATTTTCTTCACTTTAGTGTAGTTTGTAAGTCTGGCATTCAACAACAATGACTGCTAAGAAAATATTGCCATTACACCTGTGACTCCAGTTGCCGTGGTTGATTTTTTTTTCATTCTTTATTCAAAGTGTTTCATAATCTATCATGATAATGCACATGTTAATGACAAAATATTGGGCCTAAAATTTCCTGAAATCGCCTATGGCTCTCAATTGTTGGATCTAATTGAGGATGGTTGATAATGGTGAATGCAAACATGTCAACTTTTCTTTTGAATTAATCCATTAACTCAAGTTACAATTCCACTTCCACCGTTGGCTATTATTCTGAAAGAGCAAGAATTTTTGTTTGATATTGTCCATTTAATTTTGGTAAATAAGGCTATGTTGTTAACTTACTCCCATTCCTGCTGCTAGTAGTTTTGATTTGACTGATAAGAATATTAGATCTTCTATGGTAGTCATGAAGGATAATTGTGTGGTACTTGCAATTTACTGTAACAAGGCATTAACCTTCTGTACTCCACGTGACAAATGGTGGACTACTTCAGGGTTACATTGTAGAGATGTTATTCTTTACAATGGAAAACTGTATGCCATTACTGATCGATGTGATCTTAGACTTGTGAACTTGGCTCCTCATCCGAAAACAACAAGTTGCATAGTTTCCCCTCCAACTGTTTTGCATCTCAGTCTTGATAAAAAAAAAAATAAGTGGAGCCTTGATCAAAGAACAAGTAGAAAGCACTTTATTTAGTAGAAAGTTTTGGGGACTTGTTGGTCATGAGAAGTTGTCAAGCTGGGCCTATACAATATTACAAAAGTCTACATTCAAGATATTCAAATTAGAATTAAAAATAGATGGATTTGGGTGACCGTATGTTATTTATTGGTAAGAGTAATTTATTATCTGCGTCAACATGTGACTATTCTCAATTTCACATATAATGAAGAATTGGGTTGTAAAGGGCCGGAGGTAGATGAAACAAAACTAAGTATTGGTGTCTTTTAGTTAAAAGACAATTGAACCTTTTTTACCGAATGTTTTGAAAGAGTCTCCGTATCCAATTGTCTGGATCACACCAAGTTCTTGTTAGAGCGGGTAGAGGAGGAGGAGGAGGGGTTTAGTCCTGCTATTGAGATCAGTGCATGGAGTATTTAATCTATGTCTTCAAGTGGTTTTTCTATTTTGTAAGTTCTTTATACTTAGGTTGTTACTTCTCTAAAATTTTCTCTAGTTTTGTGGTTGAATTGGTGCTTGCCTTGGCAGTGAATTTGATAACGTACTTTTCTACTCAAAAGAAATTCATTCATATACTCGACAAAATAGAGTGTGTTTTGCTACAAAATAGATGATTATTAAGGTGCCAATCTACATTTGTAACTTGGGTTGCACTAACACCGGTACTTTTACTTAGGTATTTGGCCACAATTCTCATCCTTCATCACTTAAAAACCTTAATTCAAGCAATGAACAATTAATGTGAACGATAGTAAGAGATGCTCCTCAATTTACAGAACACAACTATTTGTCATTACAGACATTAACAACTCGTTGGTACAAACCCTTGGAGTACATACAAGAGGTAAAGAATGCAAAAAACTTATGTGATTGGTCCTTTTCTGGTCAATGATCAACCTACCTTTAATTGCTTCATTGGTAGTGATTCGAATCTCAACCAACCCTAACAACCAGATCTAGATCTAGAATGATCTAAATCTGCAATTGCTAGACCCAGAGAAAAACGAATCTAAAAACTTGAAACTTGAACTTGAATTGCATTACATAAAAAAATTAAACCTAAACATTGAATCTAGAAATTTAATCTCACAATGCAAGCAAAGAAAACTAGAGAAAACCTAAATAAACTAAAGAGATAAGAAAGAATGCTTCTACTAAGCTCTAGAACATCCTCTCCTTTGATGGAGTATGCTCTCCTTTTATAGAGTTTACATGAGATATGAAGCACGATTGAATTTGAATAAAACTCAGGGTTTCTATCTGACTCAGCCAATTAGGGTTTTGACGTACTAATCGCGCCGACTTAGAGAGATCAGATGCCTAATTCCACCGTTAGATTTGAGGTTTAAGTAGTCGTAAAGCTCTCCTCCAAAAATCAGCACGATCGGACATCGGATGACCGTTCGATGAAGGGTTTGATCGAAGCTGGACAGAGACATTCAAAAACGGGATTTTTCCTCTTTTTTTCTTTCTGAATATAATTCTTTTTCCTCTTTTTCTTTCTTTAATTAAATCCAAGATAGGAGATAAGATATTGACGTATGCAAGGACTCTTTTCCATTTGGACTCTCTCAATAATATCTCTGTAGATTTGATTTAAAATCTCAGCCGTAGATCAAATTTGCCTTCTTTATCTCTTCAATATTTCGGAGTTGACCCATAATCACACATCTTTAGCCCATCATGCTTCAAATCAAGCCCATTTTCGCATTTGAGAATTTGAATGGACTTCTTGACGTGTAAAATAGCATGATTCAAGCCCAAAACTCCAAATATTTGCTTAAATCTTGAAAAGTCCTAAAATCTGCAAAAACAACATAAAACCCAAAGTAACTCCACTCTAAGTGTATAAAATGCATGTTTTATGCCCAAAGATTTCACACATAAATGTGCTCATCAGATTCCCCCACACTTAGACTAAGCTTGTCCTCAAGCAAAAATTAAAGAAAAAAACAAATGCAAGTAAGAAACTAGTGCAACAAAATAAATCCTAACTCACTTTCGTAGGAATCACGGTTACACTTAGCATGTGCAACAATGTGCCTTTAAACCACTAGGTTACCCCTAGAGGACGAGTTTTGTCTCGTGGATGTTTGCAGAGAATATAAATCCAAAATTCCAATTTAGCTCAAAATATACATTGCAAATTCCAACTCTAACAAATGGTAAGTACTTATACAGAATCAATAGCTATGACAATTTTTCTCACCATTGATTTAAGATCCCCCACACTTGAACTTTATTATCCCATATTGATTCTTGAGACTTAGCATATATCTCAATCAAAGACTCACCTTATATCTTTCAAGTACACCTCTCCTTTAAGCAAAACCACTCATAAAGTAAGGGGACCAAGGACTAAGGTTTTGAAGTATTTTTGACCAAACAATTTTACCAAGGCATTGATGACACTTGTATTTATCTCTCTTTTCTTTTGAGTAGTGAACTCTACATTACTCCACTACGGTTGGCTTGAATGACATGGTGGAGCAAACACCAGAAACCCAAGTTACTTTGTAGCTTTGCTTTGCATATGCCCACATAGACAGTGATGCGAGAGTTCTTTTCAATAATATCCTTCCTAAGAGTTTCGATCAAGTCACCTCGATTCCTGAGTCGGAGTACCCTGTCTAGTTCTAAGGAATTCAACTTTTACTTTCTACTCATCTTTCTTTTTTCTTTTTTCATTTTCATTTTCACTTCTTTTCGAACTTTTGTCATGCAAAAAAAAAAATTGATCTCAACTTCTAGCCAAAGGAACAAGGACCCACAAATCCATAGATGGTCCAACGCCTTAAGTTAAGGGCCTCTTATTTTTCGAAGGAAATTCTCATCTCAACATACATACAAGTTACCTTCCTCTCAACAGGGTTTTTATGTGTTCACGATGGGTACCAAAATCACTCTCATTTCACACATCATAGCAATTGAAATAGTATGTACACTAACCAAAAGCCAAAGTTAAAATTTATAAAGACGGTATTCCCCCCACACTTAAGTAATGCAATGTCCTCAATGCATGCATGAAAATATAAACAAGGAAGACAAATGAGGGGTATACCTTTCAGTCATGTGCTTATCATGGGAAGCTTTAATCTTATCTTCAATATCAATGTATGATGGGGAAGACACTCCAAATAAGAAAAACCATGAATAGAAAAGTCATCCCTAAAGACTTTAAGAAAAACATTCACAACGTTAATGTTAAAGAAAATTCTCATCATACGTTGAGGTTCTCTAGCAGGTTTTGCATCTTTCATAAGATGAATATGATGTTGTTCAATAGAAGAGCTTAAACCTTTGATATGAGTGACAAACCAACCCAATGCTTCTCTATTATCATTCAACAGTGTGATCAACTCTTCTGCTTTGTCAAAAGTTAAATCAGAGACAACAATAACAGGAAGATGATTATCTTGTCTCAGGAAAGCATACTTTAAATTAGAAGGCAACTCTTTCAATTCCAGCTTGGGGGGGTTCAATTATTGAGGGCTTGGGAATGGAGATGGAGATAGATATAGGTTCAATAGGCTCCAAAAGTGTGTGAAAATTTAAGACTTCAGAAAAAAAAAAGTTTCACTATCATCATCCAACATATCCATACATTCTTGAAATTCATAATCAAAATCAATCTCAAAGTTGGTAATCAAATTATTAGGAAAATAAAAAGATTCCTCAACTACAGTAATTGGCTCATTCTCAACTTCTATGGGTTTCTCAAACAAACCTTTATTAGGAGATACTTGAACATTTTCCTCATCATAGTGGTCACTAATCTCGCTCTTTTCATTAATATGTGACTCACATGTTAAATACCCTTTCCCACTTCGCAATGCAGACACAGAATTAATTGAAGCTAAAGAAGAAGGGGAGGATTCAACTTGGTTGACTTGATTTGGTAAATTTGATGGTCTTTGTTGAATCTGAATCGTAGGATTTAACTCAGGTTGACTAGGCATTTTCCCTCTTTCTCGCTCAGACAAAGCATTTGCAAGAGTGGAAATTTGTTTTTCCATATTATGCATAGAAGCCATAAAGGTGCTGGAAAACACTTCCATATTTTTCTTTAAGGTAGAAAAACGAGAAAACTCCGGATTGTTACCTCTGTTGAAACCAAGTGATGATTGATTTTGTGAAATGAGAGGCATATGAGGCACAATAGGTGGATTGTGAGGCCTAGCTAAATAGGCATTACGGAAATTTAGGGCTTGAGGGAACTGACCATACGGATTATGAGAAAATTGGGCACTTTGTTTTTTAGGGACACCAAATTGATTTTGTGTGGAATAATTGCTTAATCCATTTTGGTTTTGCCCTTGAGACCATGAAAAGTTAGGATGATTCTTCCACCCAGGATTGTACGTGTAACTGTACGGGTTTGGAAACATCGCACTGACATTTTCATGTTGGCCTCCAGAATAGCTAAGACATTCCTCAATTACATGTGTAGGAGACTGACACCATGCACACATAGCAATAGATTTGTCAATACAATGTGATTGACTTTGTGGTGGTGGTGCAGCTTTAACTACCAAAGTCTTTAACTTTTTCAAAAGATTATCTATTTGTGCTTCCTTATGAACTTGGTTATCAACAAAATATCCCCTACTAGTCCTTTCAGACTCTTGGGTTGATTCTCATTCTCTAGTTCTATCTGCTAGGTCTAAAAGAAATTCCCAAGCTTCGGAATCATCAGTGAATGATGTAAATCCTATGGGGCACATAGATTCCAAAAGTTGCTTTGTTTGATAATCGATACCCTCATAAATTATTTGGCATAAATGCCATAACTCTATACCATGGTGAGGGCATTCTTGGAGAAGGCTTTGGAATCTCTCCATTACCTTAGCAAAGGACTCATTGGGATTCTGACGAAGTTGAAGAATATCATTTCTTATTTTATTCGTCTTAGAGAAAGGAAAGAATTTCTTCAAGAATAGGACAATAAATTGTTCCCATGTAGTAATGCTATCCCTAGGTAAGCTATAAAGCCACTTTTTGGCTTGATCCTTTAATGCAAATGTAATGAACCGTAGTCTTACAGCATCATCAGTGGGTTGTTGTACCTTCATAAGGACACAAACCTCCTCAAACTCCCTAAGGAACAAATATGCATCTTGATCAGGTAACCCATGAAATTGGGGTAACATAGACAGATAATGAGATTTGAGCTCAAAATTATTACCCCTCACTTCAGGTAAAAGTATACAGGAGGGTTGTGCAGATCGAGTTGGATAAAATCTATCCCTAAGACTCTTAGGTGGAGGTGGTGGAGGTAGACCTTCCATGGTCAAGGTAGACACTTGGACAATTCTATTTGTAGAATCACGAGTCTAGACACACATGCACTAACCACCTAATGCAATTAATGGCTCTTATGAAAGAATGAGATTTTTTTTAAATAAAAATAAAAATAAATTAACTAAAGAATAAAAGAAAAGAAAATAACAAAAAAGAGAGAAAAGTAGTGAATTTCCCACCACAAAGATTGAAACAATGATTCCAAAGCTGTAAGGTTGCCGTATAGCTGAGCGCTTATAGGTTTGACAACAAGGGAATCTGTATAGTCTTCGAAGCCACCTACAATCAAATCCTGGGGATTCTGCAGTAGAGTGGGGACTACTATACATTTTTGTTTCTACTCAAGTTAAGAGTAATATCTTTGAATTTTTTTTTTTTAAAATCACTTCGATTTACCTAAGAATAAGAAAAACAAAGTGGACTAATACCTCCCCGGCAACGGTGCCAAAAATCTTGTTTGTGAAATTTAAAAGTAACCGCAAGCGCACGGTATCGTGTAACTAACGGGTCGATCTCAAGGAGATATACCACTTAGAATTCAACTTCTTAATAGTAATGCGAGAGTGGAATGATTCAATTTTTGTTAACTAATTAACTAAACTAAACGATCCTAATCTATACGTCTAATGCAATCGAATTGAAACGAAAAATAAATTAAACACAATCAATGCATAAATAAAAGACAGGAAAAAAAATGCGAACAATGAAAAAAAAAAGAAAAAAAAAAAAGTAAAACCAGTTAGTATGTTAAAGCAGTCAGTAAAATTTAGTTCATAGCTAAAATGCAGATGCAACACCACCTGTCACCAGAATCAGAGGCACGACTGTAGGCTTGCTCCGGTTATATGGTCCGAGATGATGAATGAATAGGCAGAAAGTAAATAACAAAGCAATAAACAAAGTAATAAAAGGAAAAAGAAGTCTTAACCAAAGAGAGGCACGACTGTAGGCATCTCTGATCAAGGATCTAGGGGAAGGGAGAACAATTAATAATGCTGAAAGTAAATCCTAAATTAAGACTATGGAGGAAGGAGAGAAGATTAATAAAGAAGGTTACTTACTTGCGAATTGAACAAATTATTCGAATCTCAACCAACCCTAACAACCAGATCTAGATCTAGAATGATCTAAATCTGCAATTGATAGACCTAGAGAAAAACAAATCTAAAAACTTGAAACTTGAACTTGAAACTTGCACTTGAATTGCATTACATAAAAAAATTAAACCTAAACATTGAATCTAGAAATTTAAATCTCACAAATGCAAGCAAAGAAAACTAGAGAGAGCCTAAATAAACTGAAGAGAGAAGAAAGAATGCTTCTACTAAGCTCTAGAACATCCTCTCCTTTGATGGAGTATGCTCTCCTTTTATAGAGTTTACATGAGATATGAAGCACGATTGAATTTGAATAAAACTCAAGGTTTCTATCTGACTCAGCCAATTAGGGTTTTGACGTACTAATCGCGCTGACTTAGAGAGATCAGATGCATAATTCCACCGTTGGATTTGAGGTTTAAGTAGTTGTGAAGTTCTCCTTCAAAAATCAGCACGATCGGACATCTGATGACCGTTAGATGAAGGGTTTGATCGAAACTGGACAGAGGCATTCAAAAACGGGATTTTTCCTCTTTTTTTTCTTTCTGAATATAATTCTTTGGGTATTTTTCATCTGGACCCCCTGAGGTTTGGTCCATGCCACTTTTAGTCCAAAGAAAGTTCTTTCTTTGCATCTGGCTCCCCTGTGATTTGAGAAATGATAAAATAAGGACGTATCATAATTTTGATGACCAAAATGCCCTTTTTGATCTAACGGACATTTTAAGATTACAATTACAATATTTTCATTTTATATTGATGGATTTTAAGATTTCAAATATACAAAAATATGCCCTTAGTTTGGAACTCAATGAAATCGAAAATAAAACACTAAAATGCTCAGGCGTTGCAACTTGCGAGGAAAGTGTAGGGACCTGGAGTTGTAGGAGGAAGGAACTGTATCCCGTTGAGGAGGTAACTCCGGGTATTGATCTCCCATGACGATTCATGGTTCTAGTTACCTGGTGGACAATGAAGCGAGTTGCTTGCCGTGCACGCCTGAGGAAGAATACTGAAGGTTATCTGGAAGGTTCGACGTGAAACCGTTGATGTTGACGAAGAGAATTAAAAAATTGGAAAAGACGTAAGCAATCAAAATCCTTTTCTGTCAATTATCCCACTAAGAAAGCTATTTCTCAATTTAAGGTTTTTCCTTTTCTGTTTTTGGGAACTTTTTCCTACGTGATTCAAACTTTCTCTTTATTCTTTTAGTAGTGCAGGAACTGTTCATTCCAATGGTTCTTCATTTGAAAACAGAGGAAAACAACGAACGAACTTTGAATATATCAATTGGCCATTAACAATTGCTATTGAAGAGCATGATCAAAGATCAAAAAAGTTGTGTAATTAACATAATCAAAATACGGACCCAATTAATATGCTAATGCTAGCAAAATCCGACATCATCATTATCAATGACTTGAGAACTAGGCGATTGTGCAGCAGTCTCAATGACAAACATGGTGGGGTCATGTTGTTCAAGGGATTATTATTCGGTGTGCATTTGCCGGTGAATACTGAAGCCGGAACCGAACCGGTGAAGGAGTTGAACTGGATATCTAAGAAGGATAGACCAGCCATGGTTAGCACCGCAGATTGGAAACTCACGGAGAATTTGTTGTTGCTGAAATCAATCTCGTAAAGGTAGAGAAGCTGGTAGATCTTGGGGGAAATCGTGCCAGTGAAATTGTTTGAGTTGGCGTGGAAGACGGCGATGTCAGGGAGAAAGTCAAGGAAGCCTTCGAGGGTTGGAGAGGCAAGTCCGAAGCCGTTAAAGTCGACGGCGAGCGGTGCGGATGCTATTCTTTGTTCTCTGCAAGTTGCAACGCCTTATGCGTCGTTTTATTTTCTTCGATTTCATTGAGTTCCAACCAAGGGCATTTTTTTTGTAAATTTGAAATCTTAAAACCTTTGAATCTAAAATGAAAAGATTATAATTGTAATTATAATTTGTCCTTTTAATACGAACCGTTAGATCAAAATGACATATATGAATATAATCTTGATCGTTGCACCATGAGGGCATTTTGGTCATCAAAATCATGAAATGTCCTTATTTTCAGGGAACGATTTTTCGGAAGTTTCGCCCATTGATTAGCTGAATGGTAAAGCGGATGAAATATCGTCCGAAATTTCGCGATATTTCCACACTGATTCGCCATATTTCGCCATAATGTTTCGATGGGTTTTTTTGGTCCAAATGAGTTGAAATTTGGTGGGTAGCCTAATTTGATGCCAATAAACACAATGGAATGGTTGGTTTTGCTTAAAAACTCACTTAAATTGGTGTTATGGATCGGCATATAATCGACTGTATATACCGGTAAAACTGTAATTTTACAACCTTATTTTAAACAATTAAACTAACATAAATAAGCACAAAACTATTATATTAGTAAGAAAAATACAAGTATATAATAATACAAATACAACTACTCAATACCAAGTACTATGCCTTGGTGGATCCATGTCTTCAGCTCTGTCTCCGTTGATAGTTGGGTACAAGGCCCATAGGCTACAACATTAAACTTCCGCTCCATTATTTTCTTGAAGTCATTCCAAGACATGTCATGCTGATGGTTGTTGACATACAAGGAAACCAGGCCTCTGTAGTTTTCATCATCCATGACGGTAAAACTACTCCCCTCAGGGGGGTAACGTGAACGGAGCTCTTCAATTGACATCGTAGCATCGAAAGGATATCCGTATGTTGCCTCCAACATAGCGAGTTCTCTGTGAGCCAAATGGAGGCATAAGCGGGACACCACGATGCTGATAACCCCAAACATCATTACCCCAACCACCATATGTACTTTGCCTTCTTGCGATGCCAAGCTCATGGAAGATCCATCATTATATCCATAGTGCGAACTCCTAGACGACATATCATCGTGTCCATAAGCAGAAGGGACACCATAGCCATAAGCAGGTGTGGAGCCTACAGACTCCTCCAAGGTCATGGACCCCATCACTCCCGACAACTTTGTCCATCGGATCAAAATGGCCGTATGAGCCATATGATCGAGTATCATCACTATAACTATAGCCATACGACCCATACCCATGGTGGCCATGCATATCTGCTGCTCCCCCACCAGAAACTCCCCCTCCCCGGCCGATTGTAACTCGTAGGACGACCTCGATGAAGCTCACCACCATGATCGTCATCACGGGTGGCATGTGTGTCTTGAGTCTCTCCAAGTGTATCTGCAGGGGGGGATCCTGTGCCTACGATAATGGAACATGATATCGTTCCTATACTCCTCCACCACCACTACCACCACCACCACCACCACCGTCGTCATCATCATCCCTCCGAGTATGACTGGGACCGGGAGCAAGGGTGTCATCTACGGATCATCATCTTGCGTGCCGAGGCAGCACCATCCAATCCTCATCCGTTGTGGCGGCAGCCGCCTGATGTACCTGCCCCTCTTGAGAAGCCATGTACTCATTTATATTAACTCCCGCAGCTTGAGCAATGATTGGGTCTGGCCTACCTCCAGGCTGGTCTAACACTGGCTCGCCCCTATCCAACAACCAATCCGTGAGTGGATGTTGGTCATCTGCAGTGAGCTCGAAGATATCATCGAGCTGGATGTCCTTGTCTTGCCCATTGTTAGTATTTAAACGGGTGTTCTCTAATTTTAGCCTCATGTTGTAGTGACAAAACACAAGGTCATTCAGGCGTTGACTTCCCACCTATTCCTCCTCTGTGAGTGAATCATCCCAAAAGTACTCCAATTCCTCTCACACCCAAAGGCGAGCAAGTGCGGGAGAGGATCCGCCTGCCACTCTTCGGAGGTTCTCGCAATCGCCCCATATAGAATCCACCACTCAGTTTGCATTATCACAAATAATGCAAGTTAATACTTTAATTCTTAACAAAAATCCTACTTGTATCACTTATATGTAAAATGTAATGTAAATGTAATCATGCATCTAACTTTGGATCATAATTTTGTCGGTTTTGAATAGCGAGGACCTGAACCAAAGGTCCCAGTGCATCTCTAAAGTATTTTATCTGCAATAATTTGTATTGATGGTTAGCTAAATTATTTCACAAATAAAAAGCAAGTACTAAGTTCTAAGTTTTTAAGTTCTTACCTCCATATGGCAATTTGATTGGACCGTTACGTTTGGCTCTAATTTCCCAATAACCTCCATAACGGCACCGAGTAGGTCTGACCGCAATCCCAAATTTTCGAGTGTCTGATATTTTGGATTGAGATAATAGGCTGCATAATTCACAAACTCACAGTCAAAGAATTAATATTTACTACAAGTTACAAATTATAATAATAAGTAGTAACACGGACTAACTACTTACCCGCCCTATGCATCGGATGCATCGGATGAGCGGTCCATCTACTATCAACAATGTTCAAGTATGCAACAAAACCTCTGGGGTTAGCTCTTTGGATTGCTTTGTTTTCATTCTCTCCAGGGCTGCATATATGTGCGGCATAGTGGGCCCCCGAGGGAGGAATCAACCATACGTAAGACCTTTATTATAGGATCTAAGGTCTCCAACACAATTTTCACATTCCTCCAAAAGTCATCGAGACGAGATGTGTATGCGTGCGGTGCGCCCACTACTAGTCTTGAATTATCACAAACACATTAAGTTAGTAATAAATAATTAAATACTACATACTAGATATTCATATTTCATAGTATAAATGTATAAGAAGTTAACAACTTGTTAAATCAAATAGTAGAGACTATAGATAAAAAATAAATAAAAATACTTACTTTGATCCAACCCATGAGAACCACTCCTCGATGAAAACATGGATCTCAAGCCCGACTTCCGTTCTGAATACCGTTGAGGGCGATGAAATTCGTGGCAAATCTCGTAGGACCGGGTCGCACTAGCTCACCATTGCATGCCTGCCTCATCATATTCGGGAGCAACAATATGATTGTAGATGAAATTTGTTACTGCTTGGCCCTCTCCATCGTGCTCTGGATAATATTGATCTTGCCGATGTCCTTTAACATGAGGTCGATACAATGAGCTGCGCAAGGTGTCCAATATAGGTTATATCCATTTGTATTCATCGGTACCTCACCGGCTTTCTTGAAGTTGGCGCCATTGTCGGTGACAATCTGCACCACATTCTCCTTCCCAACTTCATCAATCACATCCTGCAAAAGTCCAAGAATATACTGTGGTCTTTTGTCCGCTTGATAGCATCCCTGATTTTAGAAAGACAGTCTTTCGATCACAATACACCATAAAGTTGATGATGGATTTTCTTGTCGGACCGGTCCAGCCATCACACATAATGGTGCATCCATATGTCTCCCAAAATATTCTCAAATACATCGATGTACTCTTGCAGCTCCTCCTTCTCCTCGATCGGGAAAGTGGTCAACACCTCCTTAGGGGTAGGACCGGGATGTCCGGGACTGCCTTTGCAATAGTGTCAACCATATTACTATAATAAGGACCTGTCTTTGTATGTCTTTGGAACCGCATTGTAGTACATCCACTTCGACATTGCCTTATTCACTTTCTTCGCCATCCCTTTCCATGCACCTGTGATCTTGGGCTGCTTGGCCCCCTTATTTCTGAAAATATCAGGATCTTGCTCTAGGATAGGATCCGACCTCTGTGGATAGTCACGTGGACGTGATCCCCGTACATCAGCCGTAGAAGGGACCCTCTGACTCTGTGATCTGCTGAACATACCACGTATACCACCCCTGTCCCTAGATCCAAATGCTCCAGCCCCCGATCCGGATGCTCCCCACCCCCGATCCGGATGCTCCGGCCCCTACGAGGCCTAGAGGTACCGGCTCCCTGTAAATCTAGCTCGGCCCTCTCCTCCTCCCCGGTCTTTGCATCGCCCTACTCTCGGCCATCGCCCGTCTAACATCCCTCTCCTCCCGCTCTCTCAAATCAACGGGATCAACCTCCCGATCGGAATCCGAATCAACTCTATAAGATGATGGTGCCCGCACCGCCTCATCCAATGCTTCATTTACCCTTCTCCTCTCTTGTTTCTTCTTCCCCTTGTCTTTCTCCATCTCCCTAACTGCCTTTCTGATATCCGCATTCACCTCAGTGCGGGTGGCCACATCTTTTGAACTACCGTGTAATGTGAGCCTTAAACCTACTAATGCCACCGGGAATTCAACTCCTTACCACAGAAGTTGCATCTTGTTTTACTTTTATTTCCATCGATTGCAACACAGTATTGCCATGCAGGATCAGCCCTCCCTTTCCCTGCAGACGCCGCTCCACGTGTCTCTGTCCCTCGTCCCCGCCCCGTGAACCCGCTCTCCTCTCCCACTGCTAGACATGATAAGGTTGTTGGTCTGTTGCAACAAAAATGATTTCACAAACAATTAAACAATACCAATATAATATTTTAAACAATATATAAATTTTTTCCGACAAAAGAAAACGCTACCATATCAAAGCCGACAATGAAACCATACAAGAAGCACTTAAAAATAATTATATAGGTATTCTATAATTTTCTATAATTTTCAAAATCATTTTCCTTATTTATTCCTAATTGTTTCTCTTTTTTCATAATTATTTATATTTTATATTCATATTTTAATAAATTTCAAAAAATCAAAAAATTATTTATTGGGTCGAAAATTATTCCGACTCCGTGAGTTTGTAGATTGACCCATGGGGATCCACATATATTTTTTCAATCACAATGCAACACATATATCATGCAAAAAGCAAGCATTTAAAATGTATAAAAATACAATTTTTGACGCCCGAAAATAAATAAATAAATTACTTAGTGAAAAAAAAATTCGACTCCGTGAGTTTGTAGATCAGCCTATTGTATTCAACATATATTAATTTCATACCCATCCAACAATATTATGGCATGCATTTTCAAAAAAAATAGTTTAGTGAAGAACAGTTTACCTCTCAGATGAAAAACACCCAGATTTGTGTGAAATCTCGCTTGATCGTCGCGAATAAGGCTATATCCGTCAAGAATGAAGTGAGTACTGCGATTTTATGTCGAAGATCGGACGAAAATATGGCCAAAACACCTAGAACTAGGAGAGAGAAGCTCTGGATGGTGTGGGTGAGGAGAGAGAAAATCAAACGAAATTCAACAGATAATTAATGAAAAATTCCCACGAGCCCCACATTTATCGCCGAATTTCGCCGAGAAATCGGCGAAATCTCGGTATTTATCGCCGAGAAATCGCCGAGATTTCGCCGAAATCTCGGCAATATTTTGTAATTCTCGTTTCGCCCCCTGGTATCGTTTCGCCAGGGGGCGAAACTGGCGAATTTCGCCGATATTTTGGCAAAATTCGCCGAACTTTCTTTCCCTGCTTATTTTATCATTTCTCAAAATCACAGGGGAGCCAGATGCAAGGAAGAACTTTTTTTGGACTAAAAGTGACATGGACCAAACTTCAGGGGGTCCAGATGAAAAATACCCTAATTCTTTTTCCTCTTTTTCTTTCTTTAATTAAATCCAGGATAGGAGATAAGATATTGAGGTATGCAAGGACTCTTTTCCATTTGGACTCTCTCAATAATATCTCTGAAGATTTGATTTAAAATCTCAGCCATAGATCAAATTTGCTTTCTTTATCTCTTCAATATTTCGGAGTTGGCCCATAATCACACATCTCTAGCCCATTATGCTCCAGATCAGGCCCATTTTCGCATTTGAGAATTTGAATGGACTTCTTGACGTATAAAATAGCATGATTCAAGCCCAAAACTCCAAATATTTGCTTAAATCTTGAAAAGTCCTAAAATCTGCAAAAACAACATAAAACCCAAGGTAACTCCACTCTAAGTGTATAAAATGCATGCTTTATGCCCTAAGATTTCACACATAAATGTGCTCATCAGATAGAATACTTAAATATTTACTATAATTTGGCAAACAGTTATGATCGATCTGATATTAATATTTGACTTTGGCAAAACCATCCGTGGAAAAACTGCCTATTGGCAAAACAACCTGTGGCATAATTGACTATATATTAGCAAAACCGTCAACTAAGATATAGGCTAAATATTGCCATAAATCAAAACATTGGCTAAATACCACCATTGTCATATGACAACAGATGTAGCAAATGTAAAATCAACATCATTGACATTAATTATTGACACAAGATGAAAACAAATGAGCTATCTTATTAATGAATAAATCTCACAATGAAGTCAAAAATATTGAACAGAATGAAAACTTCGACTAAATGAAAGAAACAAAAGATTCTACGATACCCATACTGGAAACATTGACTCTTAAAAACTCTTATTGACAATGCCTTAGTGAGTGAATTTGCCAACTTCTTATAAGTAGAAATAGGTTGAATATCAATTTCGTCAGCAGCGACCTTCTCCCTCACAATTAGACACTTAATATCAATATGCTTAGAGTTCGTAGATATCTTGTTATTCTTTGAAAGGAACGCAACAGAGTTGTTGTCACACCATATTTTCAAAGACCTTGAAATCAAATCAACTACCTTGAGCTCAATAACCAAATTTCTGAGCCACACAGTCTGCTTGGTTGCCTCATGAAGTTCCACAAATTCTGCTTGCATGGTGGAAGATGCTAGTATAGTTTGTTTTGCACCCTCTATGAAATAGCTCCACCTCACATCAAAAAGATATATCTAATAGTGGACTTTAAATCATCAATGCAACTACCAAAGTCTGAGTCAAAATACCCTGTCACCTCTAGCCTCTCACAGCTACTATGAATAAGCTTGGAGTCTTTTGTTCTCTGCAAATACCACATGACCTTTTTTGTTGCAGTTGAGTGAACCACACAAGCATTACATTTGAAGCTTCCGAGTATGTTGACTACAAAAACAATATCCAGGCGAGTACACATGTATACATCAATCTCCCTACTGCAGAAGCATAGGGTTTGTCATTCATCTATGTCCTTTCCAAGTCATTCTTTGGACATTGTCTTGTATTTAGTTTGTCCCCTTCGCTAATGGGTGCATCACCTTCTAAGCACTTTGAAATATTAAATCTCTTAAAAGCACTATCAATATAGGGCCCATTGAGATAGTCTAAGAAGCCCTTGACCCCTGTCTCAACTGATCTCAATACTAAGGACATACTTTGGTTCACCTATGTCTTTCATTTCAAAACAATTCTTTGCTCACACAGGTTTGTTCATGACTGGATTTGGATCTTGAGGAATTTTTCCGATCACTCCATTTGTGATCGCCTAGGCAAGCTAGTCTTTGGTGCCTCCATCCATCACATTTGGTGGGAGCGCAACTTTAAAAGATGGACTTCCAAATCTCGATCTTTAGACCTGATTTGGAAAGCCATCTACTTTGATGTATCTTCTAGATTGCTATCCCTTTATCATCCCCCTATTGCCATTTATGGAGTCTCAACTACACTCTCATCTCCCCCTCTTAAGCTTAGTGCTCCCTCCCCCCCCCCCCCACCCCGTTCGGCTCCTTTATATTCTTCTCTTGTAGTGTTGCATGTTGCTTATATATTATTTATTCATCCCAAAAAAAGTTTGTGTTGCTACTTGCCAAAAGGATATCATCCACATATAGCACCAAAATAACGAAATTGCCCCTGTTCATTTTTAGATAGACACATTGATCAATGGGGTTATCTATGAAGCCAAAGGATGAAATTACTTGATCAAACTTTACATAACACTGTCTAGAAGCTTGTTTTAATCCATATGGTGTCAATGTGGTAGAATTCAAATGCTACATCAATGGTTGCCTAGATAAAATAATTGTTTCACATGAACCATGTACTTAGAATATGAGGGGGGAAAATCATGTGAGGAAAATTGAGTTGATATTGTGGGAAGATTTTCAAGTGAGTTCACATTCTCTACAATTCCCACCCCCCGCAATTCCCTGTAATTCGTATATAGGATTGTGGCGCATGACAATTAATAACCCAATTTCAAATTTAGAACCAATTAGGAACTGCATCTAATAAATTCCTAAAATTAAACCTCAAGAAAAGAAGACAAATGAAATTAGGAGAAATTTTAGGAATTTATTAGGTTCGATTCTTAGGTGGGTTTTAACTGTAATTGTTGGATTATTGACTGCCACATGTCACAATCTTAAATACGAATTACAGAGAATTGCAAGGGGGGATTGTAGAGGATGTGAACCTGTATTCAAGTTATGGATTATTTGTAATTTTCGTTTTAGTTTTCAAATGGAATGAATTGGATTGAGAAAGGAAGATAGGCCACAAAATTAGAAACATGAAGGAATGGTTTAGTTGGTAAAAACCAACATCTTATAAGTATGAGATTAAGAGTTCCAATTTCCTTGGGGTCAAGATTTCTTCCCTATAAGGATTCAAATCCTTTAAAATGCCTGTGGAAAAATATGTTATCATGGGCAAACATATAAGACAAACAAAATTGTACAATAAAGATCTAGTACAAGAACTTAACCATTTTGAATGACACAAGCAACTTTCTTGTTGAAAAATACATCATGAACGGTTGCGATACACGAACAATAATTTTAAATGTGTTGTGAGCACTTTCTTTAAAGTACTTAAATGCCTCAAATTTTGTGCAATCTGAGTGACCATGCGTTTTCACCTTCCCAAGATTGATCAATCCTTCCATCTCAATGGTGCACTACAAAATGCAATAGCACTTAGGAATCCAAAAGCTGCATTTACCAATCCATTTTTAGTGAGAGTTTAACATTTTTAAAATAATGCTTTACTAAAATGAACAACCCTTTCCATCTTTATAAGGAGTAATAGATACCATTTAGAGTTATCTCGAAAATATAAACATATCTCTTCCCTAAATGTTTGTTTGTAGCCATTCAAACTAGCCTTCTGGCTATATATATATATATATATATATATATATATATATATATATATATATATATATATCATACTAAAAATAAAATATACAAGCCTGAGGAATTAGATCATGACCAATCTCTTCAGCTCTTTAGTTTGCATGCTTTTAGAAAAAAACTACCTCCAGACAATTATATGCAACTTTCAAATGACATTGCAAACTATTCAGGAGGATTACCTCTAACTCTAGAGGTGCTTGGGTCTTCACTATCAAACACAACAAGCATAGCAAAGTGGAAAAGTACATTACAACGTTTGAAAGAAATTCCTCTAAAGGAAGTCTAGCAAAGGTTGAGGATAAGCTATGATAAGCTAGAAGAGGATTATCAAGAAATTTTTCTTGATGCTGCGTGCTTTTTTATTGGATGGGAAAAAGAAGTAGTAATTTCTGTATGGGAAGCATGTGGTTATTATCCAAGGAGTGCAATACACATATTAACTAAACAATCCCTCATTAAATTTGAAGATCGATTTGGAGATGGTACATGTGCGATCTTGAAGATGCACGATCAAATTCGAGATATGGGAAGAGGAATTGTCCTAGGAGAAAATCGCACAGATCCAAGTAAGCGTAGTAGGTTGTGGTCTAATTGTCACATCCACCCAGCCGGTATCCTATCTGGCATACCCGGGATGTGATCCACAGCCCGAAGATCCAGATCGAGCGGCCATGCCTCCCACATACACGATAACATAATCATGAACAATATAATCAATGTTTAAAGTAAGCAATAAACAGATCTAATGAATAAGAAAAGATAATTAATCAGAGTGCGGAAATATCAAGTATCGACTTCTTATAAAATAATCTCAAAAAGAAAGAGTGATCAGGAGTCACTCCTTCAACAATAGTGGAAAAGTGGTTAAGTAAACTTAATTACAAATCTGTGTCAAGAGTAAATCCATAAGAGTTAGAGATAAAATATCCATGTGATTACAGTCATCCAAGGAAATGGGGCCTACGCAAAGGTTTCTTTTATCCTAATGATTTCTTCTTCATAAGTGTAGATGAAGTGAACCCAACGCGGCTGCTTCCTCACTAAAGTGGGGCTAACCCTGGTATGAACCATAATCCTTCTCGGCACAGCAATCCTGACTCTCAACGTAGCCATCACCCGAAGGATAGTATGGGGGATCATAGCTCGGGTCGTAGAGTGCGCCATCAGAGTCTTCTATACCTGCAGGATAATCTAACAAATTGCACGAAAGGAATGAGTTCAAAAGAACTCAGCAAGGCATGTCGTTTCATAATACACAGTTCATTCGAAACAAGTCACAATATGATGCAATATGATATGAGACAATGATGATATATGATTCTAACCCTAAGTATGCTAGTCTCTAAGGTAGACATGCTTTAAGCCATAGCACCATACTTCTTTGGGTCGTCTGTCACTCCCCCTCAATCATAAGATATCTTGGGTCTGCCGTGGTAATTGGGTAAAGTCCTCATCAAACCATAGTTGGGGATTTAGTCACCACTCTCTCACATCACCATTGATATAAGTATTGGCGCATGTCACGGCGAAGCCTAGCCCAATGCAAGTCATCTACTCAGTCGTATCATGTCAAATCCGGATACTTTCCCTATGGCACTGACCAACTTGGTTCCGTATCCTTCACACTAGAGTCAGCGTATCCTATGGCACTGACCAACTCTGACTACGGACTCATCAACCCTATTGGTCATCCACAAATGGTAAACGGGAACCCCTCACGTCCTCTCACGGGTTGGTTACCGGTCTTGAGTGCCCGTGAGCCCAGGTTTATCCATTTGCAACCCTACCAATAAATGGCCCCTTTCAGGTATCCGCAGTATGGTTTAAGTCCTCTCACGGAGTGGATACCGGTCTTGAGCGCCCATCAACCATACTCTACCACGGGTCGTTCAGTCTCAATACCCTTCCGATTCGGGTCTGATACAACAAAGATAATCCTACCCATACACCTAGACAATCCTATGCATGTCATCCAACAACTCGGGAAAGCGTCGATGGACACCTTCGGAGAATATCCCATACTACTCCCTCCGATGTCCAAGGACAGAAGTGTCGGAATGACACTTCTCAATCCCAAGTCATACATAGTCAATCACAAGCTCAATCTCATCATATCATACTTAATCAATAATTCATCATATAAACAAAGGCATATCATAACATGATTGATCATATATAAAATCATAAAGTATAATTAAACATGATGTTTCGAATGATATGTAACAACATACTACTGCTGATAAGAATGCATATAATAGTCATGTATGGTAAGGAATACACATAGGAATATAACCATTTAGTTCTCAAAGTGTAAGCATGTTTACATAATTAACATACTTGAGTTGACGACCGTCCTTACCTTAATCGAGTCGTAAATAAAACCAATGATCACCAAGAATGGTCCCAAAAATTAGTGTTGGTACCCTAGACAACATACAAGTAATATCAGAGAAGAAAACAACTGAATCGGAGGTCAAACGAATCAATTTGGCCAAGTACAGGGGTGTTATCATCTCTTGGTTGACTGGCTTGGTCAACTGTCAGTCGACCAAGGCAGTCGGCCAAGACTTGTTAACCATGGGCAGAATTGAAGACTTGATCCGAAACTGACCTTCTGGTGCTCCAATCGACACGAAATTTGGAGGGCATGTTTATAACAGTAAGAGAATACTACACAATAAATTTCATGACAATCCAACGGTCCAATCAAAAATGCCCAAATCGAAGTCTTATGTTCTATATGATAAATATCAAGAATCGCATCGGAATTGATTGAAATTATAAAGAATGATGGGAATCAATCAAGTGAATGTTAAGGATCAAATTAGAATCATGAATTCATAATAATCGAAGCTTAGCATGCATCTATACCTTAGTTTTTTAATCAAAAATAGGTTCAATTGAAAGGAATCAAAGTAATGAAATGCAAGTAATCTTAATGAAATCATAATATAGCAAGAATGGGGGAATGATTATGGAATTGAAAGGGGGAAAACTCATGGTTAAGTGTTTGCAAGGTTGCAGCACTTCAACCATGGTCTTAAGATCATAATTTGATAGAATAAAGAATAGATTAGAAGAAGAATAGAAGAATCATACCTTGAGTTGATGATTAATGTGCAATACTAATGATTGGAGTCAAAGATCTTCCCAATCATCAAGAAAAGCCCAAGAGAGTGTCCAACCTCGAGCTCTGGAGTGCCAATGATTAGTTTAGGTCCTCATTCACGAGTTCCAAAAAGGTAGGGGCAAAACGGGAAGTGATTTTGTAAATATTCGAATTCCATTACTGCTGGTCGACTGGCTGGTCAACTATCGATCGACCAAGGCAATCGACCAAGACATGACAAAGCAACTTCAGGAGTGGATTTGGAAGGCTAGACAGATCCGAATTGAATTGAGTTTTCTCCTAAAATTCAATCAACAAGTCTAGTTTCAAGAAATACCTTCGGATTGATCACAGGGGTCCAATAGGTGCTTCAACTAATTCAATCTTCATCGATGCACAGATTTTCACTCAACATTGACAATGTGCTCAAGTAAGGGGCATCATTGTTAATGTCCATAGGCTCTGTATCAAGCATCGAATCATCAACTAAGAGGGCCCACAAGTCTCATCTACCACCACTTCGGGTCTTCGGACTTGCAACAGTATAAAATCTGGGCCGGGTCAGGGTTAGGATAAGGCCGGATCTTACACTAATGATGATATCTTGCAAGTATTAGAAAGTAACAAGGTAATACTAAAGCATTTGCTTTTTTATTTTGCTCATGCCATGAGTAAATTATATTTTAAATTTCACATATGGATGTTGTTTTGGTTTGACTCCACTAGTATCCACCAATTTATATTTTCTTGGATTATTTATCTCTTGTAAGGAATTAATATGTTAAAATGCTTGATCCTTCCTTCTACGCATCCTTCTAACTGCCAATTATTTATTTATTTGCTTGTATCTACCAATTTTTGTTAAGTTGGGAAATTTTCCTATTGTAGGGAACTAACATGGTCAAAAGCATGGTCATTCCTAATGACTTCTCATATGTTTATTTAAATCAACATCACTTTGAGATGATGCCAAACTTGAAATTTCTATCCATTGCTTCGAAAAGTGTCAATGGAAAATTTTCAAGTCTTCCTTGGATGCTACGATGGTTATGCTGGATGGATTGTCCCTGCGAAGTTATACCTACCAATTTTTATCACAATCTCAAGCTATCTGGAAGCACTATTAGACAAGCTTGGAATACTGAACCTCGAGATGAAAAGAAGGTGAAACATTTGACTTTTTCCTTTTCTTTTTTGAGTATTATGTTTTTTTTATTGATGAGGTATATGTTTTCTTTTTGCATGACAGGAGTTCCAAAAGTTGAAAGTTCTCGATTTTAGTTGTTGTTTTAATCTATCTGAGTTTCCAAACTTTTCATGGTTTCCTTATTTGGAGCAATTGGATCTTTTTGGATGTTGGAAGTTGAAAATTTTGGATGAATCCATCGGGCAATTGAGCCAACTTAGAAGTCTTAATCTTGAAAGATGTAGGCAAATCATGGAATTGCCTAATTCTATTGGTAATCTGAAATCTCTAGCCAAGCTTAACTTGTCAGTAACAGGAATAAAAGAGTAACAGGAATAAAAGAGCTTCCAGATGGTTTTTCCAAGCTGAGCTCTCTGAAAAACCTTAAGCTCATTGAGTGTTTTTCACTCAAGAAGCTGCCTGACTTCATTGGTGATCTTATAAATTTGGTTGAGCTCAATTTGAATAATTATAAATATGCACATGCAGATGTTGAAGGAATCGAAGAAATTCCTGACGGTGTTGGACTTTTGGAGAATCTTAAGGTATTAAATACTTTAGGTTGGGGTAGAATAGTAAAGCTACCAAGATCAATGGGGAGAATGAGGTGTTTGCAGACCCTTAATCTGCGGGGCACCAATATTTCAAAAGTGCCTACTGATTTTTCAATGCTCTCAAATTTAGAGGGGTTGAAAATGTCTGGCAATTTGAAATCTTTCCAAGAGATTTGATCCACGTGAAGAAGTTGAGGACATTGCAGCTTATGGATTGCAAGCTATTGGAAGAGCTCCTAGAGGTTTTTTCAAGTTTAGTTAAACTTAAGTGTGTCCATTTCAATTCCTTGGAACGAACATTCAACGTGTCAAGGCTGAAATATTTGAAGGTGTTAAGGTTTGAGGATTGTGAAAAGCTGAAGGAGATTCAAGGCCTTGAGGGTACAGAATCCTTGGAATGTTTTCAAGTCATTCGCTGTCCCAACGTGATAGATGCAATGATAGATATTGAGAGGACCATACATGGGCAGGTGTGTAAGTACTTGCTGCGGTCTTGTCATCATCAGTTATTCTAATTAATGGGGAACTAAGTCACTAACTATTTTTATACTGGGGGATACTCCCATTATTTGATTTGTGTTTCTTTTCCTTTCCTCTCTCCCTCTCTCTCTCTCTGCTTTGTTTTGTAGGGAACGCTACGTTTAAAAGAGGATCTTTGGCAGGAGAAGCATTATAGCTTGTGTGCTACTACTCTTAGTAAGGGTATGATTTTGTGTATTGTTTTAAGAGGCAAGGAGGATTGTATGTCGCTTAAAGAGGGTGACTCATTAGAAGGCTATTTTGATATTGGTGCTACGATCCACCAGAAAGATAAAGCAATTGAGTGGCGGCATACGCTGGGATTTAAGGGCATTGTGTATACTAGAGGAAGAGATACGATTTGCCTTCACCATCTCAAAGGTTTTGACTGGTTTGGGATACCTTTGCAAGGTAAAGATTCCATTGTGATTAAATCAGTGGAAGACTTGGATTTCGGCGGGATATTTTGGGAGCTATTGTTTGAGGAGGACAGGGAACCAGGCCTTCAAAAGCCTATCGATCCAACCCAAACAGTAGCAGATTTCTTCATTTGGGGTCAGTAGCGACCAACCCAGGAAGAAGAAGAAGAAGAAGATGGCTATGAACAGAGGAGTGATACAGAAAGGGATTTCCTATTGTAGGGAACTAACATGGTCAAAAGCATGGTCATTCCTAATGACTTCTCATATGTTTATTTAAATCAACATCACTTTTAGATGATGCCAAACTTGAAATTTCTATCCATTGCTTCGAAAAGTGTCAATGGAAACTTTTCAAGTCTTCCTGGGATGCTACGATGGTTCTGTTGGATGGATTGTCCCTGCGAAGTTATACCTACCAATTTTTATCACAATCTCAAGCTATCTGGAAGCACTATTAGACAAGCTTGGAATACTGAACCTCGAGATGAAAAGAAGGTGAAACATTTGACTTTTTCCTTTTCTTTTTTGAGTATTATGTTTTTTTATTGATGAGGTATATGTTTTCTTTTTGCATGACAGGAGTTCCAAAAGTTGAAAGTTCTCGATCTTAGTTGTTGTTTTAATCTATCTGAGTTTCCAAACTTTTCATGGTTTCCTTATTTGGAGCAATTGGATCTTTTTGGATGTTTGAAGTTGAAATTTTTGGATGAATCCATCGGGCAATTGAGCCAGCTTAGAAGTCTTAATCTTGAAAGATGTAGGTAAATCATGGAATTGCCTAATTCTATTGGTAATCTGAAATCTCTAGCCAAGCTTAACTTGTCAGTAACGGAATAAAAGAGCTTCCAGATGGTTTTTCCAAGCTGAGCTCTCTGAAAAACCTTAAGCTCATTGAGTGTTTTTTCACTCAAGAAGCTGCCTGACTTCATTGGTGATCTTATAAATTTGGTTGAGCTCAATTTGAATAATTATAAGTATGCACATGCAGATGTTGAAGGAATCGAAGAAATTCCTGACGGTGTTGGACTTTTGGAGAATCTTAAGATTAAATACTTTAGGTTGGGGTAGAATAGTAAAGCTACCAAGATCAATGGGGAGAATGAGGTGTTTGCAGACCCTTAATCTGCGGGGCACCAATATTTCAAAAGTGCCTACTGATTTTTCAATGCTCTCAAATTTAGAGGGGTTGAAAATGGGGAGAATGAGGTGTTTGCAGACCCTTAATCTGCGGGGCACCAATATTTCAAAAGTGCCTACTGATTTTTCAATGCTCTCAAATTTAGAGGGGTTGAAAATGTCTGGCAATTTGAAATCTTCCCCAAGAGATTTGATCCACGTGAAGAAGTTGAGGACATTGCAGCTTATGGATTGCAAGCTATTGGAAGAGCTCCTAGAGGTTTTTTCAAGTTTAGTTAAACTTTAAGTGTGTCCATTTCAATTCATTGGAACGAACATTCAACTTGTCAAGGCTGAAATATTTGAAGGTGTTAAGGTTTGAGGATTGTGAAAAGCTGAAGGAGATTCAAGGCCTTGAGGGTACAGAATCCTTGGAATGTTTTCAAATCATTTGCTGTCCCAACGTGATAGATGCAGTGATAGATATTGAGAGGACCATACATGGGCAGGTGTGAAAGCACGCGCGGGGGGGGTGTCAACAACAGTTATTAAAAAAAAGGGGGGGAAAAAACAAAAAATATTTTTTTTTTTGTTTGTTTTTTGGGGGGATTTTAAACGGGGGTTTTTTCAGGCGCCGCTCCGATTAGATCGGACGGTGCGCTTTATCCCTGGATTAAAATAATCAAAACTCATGTGTAAACCCTGTTGTTGCTGACGGTTCGGTCCAATGATAATTAAAACGGTTCGAGTTGGGCGGTTCGAGTGGTTTATGTAACTCAAGTATTGGTATTTCATACACTTGGTTAATACGTTTTAAAAACACAACATACAAAATACGTATATACAAATTCAAAAACCAAAACCGGGCGGTTCAATTGAGAATTTCAAAATGTTTTGAAATACACAAAACCCATGGCCCAATCTTAACATTCGTGTGAACGATTTGGAGCTCTGAAAATCTGGAGAAGAAGAAGAGTCGATCGAAATCAGTTGCAGGGGATTATTCTGCTTTGCTACACGATCGATCGAAGCTCGCATCTTGGAGAAGCTCGAGAAGCAGCAGGTTGAGGAGGAAGAAGAAGCAGAGGAGAAGACGAGTTGAACTCGTGTTTCATTTCATTTCATTTCAAAATCAAAAGCCCCAACTTCCAAAATACGAAGTTGCAGAGGAGAAGACGAGTTCAAAGCTTCCCAGTTTTGATCGAAGCAGAAGGGTAAAGAGCTTTAGTACGCGTTTACACTCATCATCTGTGTCAAAGCAGACGAAACAGTTACACTCATCATCTGTGTCAATCCTAGGGATTTTGGAAGAATTTCAGAGGATGAATGAGGTTTTGAAGGAAGGAGATGGAAACCCCAAAGTTGCGGAAGAGAATGGATTTTTCTAGAGTCAGAATCGTCAAATGCTCGAACTTCTGAGACGACTGAAGCTTCAGGTAAGTTGGAATCGCTTTCACCACTTGTAACATCAGTATCACAAGATCTGGATTCCAAGTCCTTAAGAATGTGAAGAATGAATACTGTAGTCTATTTGAGAGTTATTCCCTGTTAATGCCGTCACCGTTCCAATTTCTACTTCATTTTCCTCTTTCTCTGGTCATCCTCTTGAGGCTACGTTAATAGTTTGTGTTCACTTGGTAGATTTTTTTAATCAGTACACTTCTAACTCTTGGAGATCATTATAATGGTGAACTATTTTTCCCTGCAGGTAAGACCTGTGGCTGAAGATGAGATGTTCAGGGTTGTAAGGACTGGTAAACGGAAAAGTGAGTTTCCTCTATTTTAGTTTTATTCTTATATTGATTTGTAAGTTTTTATATTTCATTTCGATTAATGTTGTTTCATGTTTTCCTCTTATTTTTACTCTGCATTTCGTTTTTGCAAATTTTGACTTCTGTTACAGTCTTGAGGTTGTTAGGTATTTTCCTTTCATGCTGGTGTACATGTTTGTGAGCTTATTTGATGTGATGAGATGATTTTGGACTGCTTTTCTCCAACATGCAAACATGGGATTGTGGGTCTTTTTATCTGTGCATTATTTGTACTTAGCTATAGGGTTTTGAGACAGCAGATTTTGGGATTGATGGGTAGTGAGATTGAGAAGCCTAGAGTTGGAAATGCAACATAGAAGTAGTTATAATAGGTGACAAGATTGGAAATGCAACATAGAAGTAGTTATAATAGGTGACAAGTAGTTATAAATGCAACAAAATCAGGCCTATCGGACATTTATTTGTTCTATAAAGCATAGTGGAATTGATGAAGGTACTTCTTGTTTCAACTTTTGGAGACCAATCCTGATTGCTTTTTTATTCCCTTTTACAGTTTGCTTTGCATTATGTATTTACTGCTTGTAGTACTTAATAATTTGATGAAGCTCTTAATTGTAAAGATACTGGAACAAACTTATGTGTGTAACTTAATATTTTTTAGTAACCTTTGAGTCACATGATGCACCTCAGATCTGTGAGAATATACCCCAGGAGCTTGATTTAGATGTGCCTGGCCTGACTGAGCGTCCTATCAATGTATTTCTACCCAGATTGTTCCAGGTGACTGAACGTTTCTTGTTAGATATTTTTATTTCTGTCTCTTCAGTTTTGAACCTTTTATTCTGAATAGTTGGTGTCTTTGGAACAAATCTTTTTGCTAAAATCACTTCAATCTGTTTTGACCAGCTTTTCCAGTCACAGCATGCCTCCCTTAGAAAGCTTTCATTGGGTTCTGTCAATCAGTTCATTATGCTGATGCCTTCTGTAAGTTGTTTGTCAATTTTTGGTTCTTAAACCGACTACCTCCTCCTCCCCCCCCCCCCTCAAAAAATAAATAAATAAATAAAAATCCTTAAAACATTATGTACTGGACCTAGTGCTCTGTTGTTACAGGTGCTAAAATTCATCATGAGTTGTTATTGTTCCTCAGGGACTGCTTGTATCCATGGATCAGTACCTCCAGGGTTTGTTTGCTCTTGCTCAAGATCCTTCTGCAGAGGTTCGGAAATTGGTAAGTAGTTCTTGTGGCATCCCTTTGTCAGAAATGATATGGACATTTTTGAATATTTTATAATGCACTTAAAGATACATTATGTTAGGACATCATGGCACTATCAGATTTATGAAACTTGGCACTTAGCCTCTTTTAGGCCTTCCGTTCATAATGGCACTATCAGATTTGTGAAAAAAAAATTAAGTTTAAATTAGAGTGAACTTTGAATCATGGGTTGTGACATGGTCCAAGAACTTGAAACTTGAGGGGTAGCTCGGCCCCTTGAAAAAATCGAGCTGGCTGATCTCGGTTAGCTGGGCTGTTTTTTTGGGTTGGGGAGGGCAACTCCATAGGCCATCTTGGTTGGATGTTGATGGGTAATGGGGCTGAAACTTGCTATCTAGCATATTTTAGGCTCTATAAACATGGCAACACTATACGATTTATGAAAAAATATGTCTGAATTAGAGTTTGATTTTGGACCACAGGTTGTAACTGCTATGACGAATTAAAATTCTAAAATGCCCTATGCTACAAATAATTTTGTCATAAAGATTAATTTTATCATTCTTTCATGCAAAACAACTTCAATAAAGAAATGTTCAAACCACTGCGATTGCTGAGTGCATCATTTTGTGGACATGAAATGAAAATTCCTCTCAGAGAACAACCTTCCATCTATCAAACTCAAGAAGAGGTTGTGTTCCTCCTACTGTGAGTCATCTTGGTCAGCATTGTTGGATCTCATCCAAATTCAATGGAGTTTAGTTCCTTTCAGAGGGGTAGAGCTGATGCAGTAGCCATAGCCTGGCTGGACTATATGATCACTTTAGAGGCCAAACAAGGCCTGGACCTTAACCGGTTGCAAGGGTTGGTAGCTTACATAGGATGCAGCATTTATTTTGTAGATTACATAGGGTTAACTTTGTTTTTCCTTTCTATAGATATAATTTAGTTTGCTTAATTTCCTTAATTCTGTTGGTTTCTGTTCCTCTATTCAAGTGCATTTCCTATTTATTTATAGTAACCATAGAGAATGAGATTTATAATTGAAACTCTGCGCGAGTGTGTGTGAGAATGTGAGATCCTTCTTCTCCCACTTCCTCATTCTCCATCATATTAGATCGCCACCTTGGTTTGCACCATTGGGCCATTCTTCAACAAATAATTGTAAAGCAGTCATCTTTTACGAGTGAAGGTCTCAAGCTAAGAGCAGCCAATCCCAAAAAGCATGCATTATGTTGCTTCAGCTGTCTCCAGGCTTATGTTAAAATTTATTATTTTGTTGTTGAAACAAAATAGTCTGTTGAGGAACCAAACAGAAAGAAGAATAGGAATAGCAAAGAGAAAAGAAAGAGGGGAGAATGTGCTATCACAAGCCTTTGTGGAAAGCAGCCCTGTGGGAATGAATAATCTCAATTGCAGGCTGCCTTCTTGTAACATGTTACTTACAAAATTAAAAGGATATTTGTTTGGAGTTTATAATATTACTCCTAACTCCCTGCTTAGTGCTTATTGCAAATTGAACTGAGAACACAAAATACAAAAAATACTAGAATACTTCAGGAATTCAAACTTAATATAATAAAATATCCTGGTTTTGAACCCCTTAAGCTGGAGTCACCCATGCTCAGCATGTCACAACAGGTGTGGAGAGGAGCAAATAAAGAGTTGGTAAGTATATCTGCTAGCTGATTTGAAAATGAAATAAACAGAGTCTCAACAACCTTTTCCGAATGGCATCTCAAAGAAAATGACAGTCCACTTCAATATGCTTGTTTCATTCATGATATAAAGGGTTGCTGGATGTATATGGCTGCTTGGTCATCATAATACAGTATGGTTGTGAGCATAGACAAACCAATTTCAAAAAAATAGGAGACTTAAGCCACATCAGCTCTGAGGTAGTTTTGAGTCATAGCTTTGTACTCCACTTTGGCACTCGATCTGATACCAACAAAATAGAGATGATTGACCAAGCAAAGAGGAAGGGAAACAGGGAGAGAGAATAGAAGTGAAAGAGGGAGAATGTGATATCACGTAAGCTTTGTGGAGTGCAGCCAGTGATTGAATGACTATTTCCTATTAAAGGCGGCCTCTCTCTTATAACATCTTAATTCCAAAATGGAAAGGATAGTTTCTTAGGACTTAAGGAGTTTTTAGTATCACCCCTAACTCCTAGCTTATTACAAATTTAAACTAAGGACGCAAAGTACAGAATAACAGAAATCCCTGGAATTTAAACTTAAAATCCTAAATTCCCTAGTTTCCATCTCTTGGTCATTTTCTTCTACTTTTTTTTTTTTTGTTGGGGGGGGGGGGGGGGGGTAGATAATCCATGTGGGTAGGAAGAAAGAGTTTTACAAGGTCAGGAATGGCGGCAAGCAAGAATCTTAATAACCAAGAAGACCGCCTGTCCTTGTTAGATGTTTAGAGTAGGTTAGAGAAGAGATTGAAGGAGCTTGCCCTGTCTGCCCGTAGGCCCCCCCTCCTTTTCTCCTTCTCCACTGAATTCGAGTAGCTATCAGCCCTTCTATCTTATACTTCTCCTCTTGGTTAAAATTTTAAGAATCCTAGTAAAGTCATTCTCTAATTGAAGTTTGTTTCTTTTATTTAGTCATTAGTAATTTTCTAATAGCTTATGTGGTTGATATTGGCATAAACCAAAATGGTTCTCAAAAATATTAGTTCCTCGTCTTAAATGGTGTTTTGATTATTCTCTGCCATAATCTTGTATCATGGCATGTAATGTTTGTTCCTGTATTATTAATACAGCTTTGAAGTATGGGTATTACCTCTATTTCTGTAAATTGGAGCTTCAATGCTTTCCTCCATTAAGGTGTCTAAACTAAAGAAAGTTCTAAAAATGATGACTCTTGATGATAAACTGGTCAAAAAATTCCTATGCTTTTCTAAAGATGGTCTTTAATTTACTCAAGGATTGTCATTCATGTGGGGGAACTTCAAGTGTGGTGCAATTGCGATGCAGAATTTGGACACCATGTTCAGGGTGTAGGGGTGTGGTAGTTATAGGTTATCAAAATAACCCATTTAGGAGGGGCACGTGGAAAGTAGGTTTGTTAGGATTTCTTGTGGCTATATTACGTTGTAGGAGGTAATAGGAAGTGGGGAATGCATTTGGTTTTGTTGAGCAAGGTTACTTGCGTGAAGGGGAAGACTCGTCGGTGGACATTTTGAAGGTAGAATTCAGATCTGTAATGCAGTTTTGTTAATGATTTCAGTACAATCGGCCATTTATATTTCTTTTCCAGACCCATTTGTGCCTTTCAAGTGTTTTTTGTTGGTGCTTTTGTTTGTGTCATTGTGCGTGTGTGTGTGAATGTGTTTTTGAGTAATCAGGGTGCTGCTAGGAGCTGGATTGGTGTTCGATCGATTGGATTTGTTTGTGTCATTATGACCTTGGGTAGAGCCCTGTTGGAGGACAAGGATCCATGGAGGAAAACGATGCCATCTATGTAGTTCTCAATGTATTATCTTTTTCTTTGTTTGAAAATTGAGATCCAACATGTGTTTTTTAAGGTAAATCCTGAGGCCAAAGAAGTTATCCAAGGTTTGATGGTTCCAACCCATCAGGTTCATTAATCAATTTTTTTGGTGTGAACATGTGTCTTGTTCATTCCTATTGCTCAGTTTTCTTTTCATATGTAAAATGAAAAATACAAAGAATGAAAAGAACCCTATTCTATTGGACTAGCTTCAGTTTCTATATGAACATTTTGGTATAGTCAATAACATGTCTTTCACTCTTTGGGCTAGAGAGCTATTTCCAGGAACTATATTCACAGGTTCATAACTTCAAGAATATCAACAGAGGAAACTAAGATGGGAGGTGTTGATGACTAAATTCTTAACTAAATTATAACTAGATGCAACCACTGGAAATCAAAGGAAAATAAAATACCCAAGAGCAACCAAAATAGGTTAATCATGTATTGAACAAACAAAGTTGTCAATAAGAATCCAATCAAGAAATAAGAATCGCTAATGTTTTTCATTTATGTAAAATTTATTTCGGAGAGGAAATATTAAAAATTGAAACAGGGACAAGGGGACCTCTTGGGCTTATTAGCTTCTCAGTCTGTGACTCCAATAGTAGACTAACTTTTGTAACAAATTATCGGAGTTACTTTCAAAAATGAAACAGAAGATTTGAACTATCTCTCCAAAGAAGAGACTCTCACATGAATTTACTCCTCGTAATCACTACCGCCATTCCGTTTCTGAAAAACCCACTTTAGCAGATTCTCCCAGGCAGTATCTAGACATGTATTCACCACATTAGTAAAGTAAATAGAGGGAGTCCGATGATCTAGTATCCAGGATATCTTTCCTATTTAATTGCATTGACTGTGAATATATACCATGTCCATATAATTTGTTTTAGATGATCCTGTTTAATGAAATGACTTATTAATATAATATGCTGTGATATGGTCCCTACTGAATCAATCAAACTTTTGATAATGGAGTCCATCATTGAATAAATTTTGGTGTTGATGTTTTTCTTCTTGCTTAAATTTTAGTTGGTAATTGGCACTATCTAGTGGTCACAATTTCTGTTGTGCCCTTCAACATGATTTGGACCAAACAATGCCTAAATTCTTAATGCCATGATGGACAAGTTTTTTTATTGATGCAATTACAGATTCTTGAGAGTTACAAGCTTCTAACCAAGTGAACCTTAGAGTTGATTGTTAAAGATCATTAGATTCTAAATATGCATTATCCTCTATCTTACTTCCTTGAATTTGTATTCTCTCCACACATAAACACACTTTTATTTAATTTCCATTGAAAATTATAATTTAGAGTTTATGAGGCTGGAAATTATGTTTGTTTCCCATTTGTAATAGAATCTAAGTTGGCAGCCGAACTTTTGAGTGTGTTAAATTTGGACCCCAGATTATGTCTTTTAATGAAGACCCATAAATCTATGAATTTAATGTTCATTGTAATCTTTTAATTTGTTTTTGAGCTCTGACATATAGATTTCCTGATAGACAACTTCTAGTTTCTTGTTCCTTATGCATATGTTAGAATAGTTGAGTGATGATTCAGAATGTACTACATGTTTAAAATTTCTAATATTATCTTGTTACTTCGTCGGTGAGCTAGAATACGATGCAAATGTATTTAATTTTGTAGTCTATTCTTCCTTAAAATCTTCTCTGTTTTGAAGAAATGTTGGTGGGTTTAATATCTGATATGTATTACATGCTATTTGTGCCGGTAAGAGTTTTAGTTGCATTAGATCAATATGGCTGATTTGGTTATTTTCAGCTCTGATTCAATCTCTGTGTGTGTGTAACATACAACCCCCCACCCCTGCAAAAAAAGGGGGGGGGGGGGGGAACAAAAGATTGTAAAAGTGAATAGATAATTGAAAATTTTTCGTTGCTACATTGGCGAGCTTCCTGATAGCTCCACTGACTGTTTATATACGTTTTTTTGCAGGTTCGCATTGATAGTCATACTGTTGGTTGTCATTTATATTATGGTGCAGTTGTTTGCCATGGACCTACATTGCCTTCATGCCTCAAATGAGAAAGTGTTGATTGGGTTTGAGATAGCAGTTTCATCATTGGCGATGTAAGGGGAAAGGGTTTGATGCTTGGAGTTGAACCTGTCGCCGATCGTAAACTGAAAACACCAGCCAACTCGAGAACTTAATAAGTTGCTTTCTCAGGCAGCATGATTTTTGTGCCAAAATCAGATGCGAAGCCTGATTTAATTCATGAACTTCTTTTTTTGGTAGGTAATTCCTGAACTTCGTGTAATGAAGAGTTCGGACCTTTCAAAATTTCACAGTAACTTAGATACGTGACCTTAACTCCCTGGATATTTATTGATGGTTAACAACCACTAGTGTTTCTGATTTGGGTTTAATCTTAATTGTGTTGCAGTGGCGAGCTATAATACTAAACCAAAGAGCAGAGTGGGATGACGAGGAATTTATTAGTGAATCTTCATGACAAAGTGATCTGGTTTTGTAAAAGATATGATATGGCTTACATCATTTTTATAGAGATGAACAGCTTTCCCCTTGAGTGTGAAGCAGTTATTACCATATATGGCAACATCAAAATTAAGATCCAGTCAGTGTTGACTTGCGACAAAATTAACAGAAAAAATAGCTGAATGCATTCGTAAAGCGTTATCCTAGTGATAAAGTGTAGGATGGCGGAGGTGGCGGCACTCGAAATTTATGAGATAGTGAAGTTTTTTGTTTACATAGTGTGAATTAGATAAGACACATTCCTAATGCTATAAGTCAGAATGAAGTTTATGATGCATGACAATTGGGCTTTCCCATGAGATGTCCTATGCATTTTCTCAGTGTATTATATTGTGTTACTTCATATTGAAGATTTTCTATTGAAAGTGAAGGATTGTTTGGTTAATGTTGTAAATGAGTTGGTGGGATTCTTCGGCTTTAAAACCTGATTTGTTGCCAGAAATGTTTGCTTGTAGACATGTGGTTGTCTAATATACTGATACCTTATATGAATATATGATGGTTTGATCATTCATGGGCCCTTTAATTGCACAGGGTATGGTGGAATCCTCAACCTGCACTCTTTGCCAATTTGTATTGGTAATCTGAATAAGGAGCTGGAGCAGAGTAGTAATGAGGACAATATTGTATGAGAATAGTTTACTGAGATCAAGTTAATTATGGGATCAGTTTGTACGACTTGATCTGTTTAAAGGGGTGGGGGGTTATGAATTGTGTGCGATGCGAAAATCATAACAGGAAGTGGTAGTAGCATGCAGTAGCAAAGTTCATGCTTCTCTAGCATGCTTCTACAGCAAAGGAAAGTATCGCTAAAATCTGTGCTATATGCAACTCCATCTTCTTCTTCTATACCTTTTTTATACCTATAATGTGAATATCATCAAAATCCTCAAGCACGTATTTACTAAACTCCTTCAAAAAGTCTTTAATAGGTCGAAAGTCTTCATCCAACAAAAAAATCCTACTTTGATAAATTGTGGTATAAATAATTGCCTCACCTTTAAAACCATGAACAAGATTCTTGTTGTGACATTTTGTATTCTTGTAAAAAAGAAAAGGGGGAAAAAAAAAAAAAAAAAAAAAAGGGCACACCCAAATGACCCCAGGAGAAGTGAGGAAACACATACATAGCCTACACTTATATGTAAATGCATTAATAATATGTAATTCATGTTACTAGACTGACGTAGGACATGTTAGTGAGAGGTATTCCTCTTAGGGTTGATCAAAAACTCAAAAAACCCAACCCAAGTCCCAGCCTCAAGGTCATTCAGCAAAACAGCCCCAGACGGTTGACCCTCGACCGTCTAGTTTCTGATTTTATGTATCAAACACCAGTAGGGCAGACGGAAATTCCGTCTCCCAGACGGAATTCCGTCTGACCTACTGGGGCTGACGGTCGACCGCCTGGATTTTGAATTTCTGTTACTTGTTAACAGTAGCCCAAACGGAAATTCCGTCTGGGCTAGTAAATCCATTACATGCATTACCAAGTTTAAATACATGGCATTCTTGAATTCTCGGGTTGTATGGCCATCGACGGAACCACTCCGTTTCAGAAGACTCATTTACCAAACAGAATGGTTCTTTTTTAAACGGAACCAACCCGTTTTAACATAGACGAAACGGAATGGGTCCCTTTTAAAAGGAACCACTCCGTTTCATAAGACCCAATGTTAAAACGGAATGGTTCCTTTTTAGACGGAACCACTCCGTTTCAGAAGTTTCATTTACCAAACGGAATGGTTCCTTTTTAAATGGAACCAACCCGTTTTAACATAGACGAAACGGAATGGGTCCCTTTTAAAAGGAACCACTCCGTTTCATAAAACCCAGTGTTAAAATGGAATGGTTCCTTTTTAAACGGAACCACTCCGTTTCAGAAGTTTCATTTACCAAACGGAATGGTTCCTTTTTAAACGGAACCAACCCGTTTTAACATAGACGAAGCGGAATGGGTCCCTTTTAAAAGGAACCACTCCGTTTCATAAGACCCAGTGATAAAAACGGAATGGGTCCTTTTTAAACGGAACCACTCCGTTTCAGAAGACTCATTTACGAAACGGAGTAGTTCCTTTTTAAACGGAACCAATCCATTTTAACATAGACGAAACGGAATGGGTCCCTTTTAAAAGGAACCACTCCATTTCATAAGACCCAATGTTAAAACGGAATGGTTCCTTTTTAAACGGAACCACTCCGTTTCAGAAGTTTCATTTACCAAACGGAATGGTTCCTTTTTAAACGGAACCAACCCGTTTTAACATAGACGAAACGGAATGGGTCCCTTTTAAAAGGAACCACTCCATTTCATAAGACCCAGTGTTAAAACGGAATGGTTCCTTTTTAAACGGAACCACTCCGTTTCAGAAGTTTCATTTACCAAACGGAATGGTTCCTTTTTAAACGGAACCAACCCGTTTTAACATAGACGAAACGGAATGGGTCCCTTTTAAAAGGAACCACTCCATTTCATAAGACCCGATGTTAAAACGGAATGGTTCCTTTTTAAACGGAACCACTCCGTTTCAAAAGTTTCATTTACCAAACGGAATGGTTCCTTTTTAAACGGAACCAACCCGTTTTAACATAGACAAAACGGAATGGGTCCCTTTTAAAAGGAACCACTCCGTTTCATAAGACCCAATGTTAAAACGGAATGGTTCCTTTTTAAACGGAACCACTCCGCTTCAGAAGTTTCATTTACCAAACGGAATGGTTCCTTTTTAAACGGAACCAACCCGTTTTAACATAGACGAAACGGAATGGGTCCCTTTTAAAAGGAACCACTCCATTTCATAAGACCCAGTGTTAAAACGGAATGGTTCCTTTTTAAACGGAACCACTCCGTTTCAGAAGTTTCATTTACCAAACGGAATGGTTCCTTTTTAAACGGAACCAACCCGTTTTAACATAGACGAAACGGAATGGGTCCCTTTTAAAAGGAACCACTCCGTTTCATAAGACCAATGTTAAAAACGGAATGGTTCCTTTTTAAACGGAACCAACCCATTTTAACATAGACGAAACGGAATGGGTCCCTTTTAAAAGGAACCACTCCGTTTCATAAGACCCAGTGATAAAATGGAATGGTTCCTTTTTAAACGGAACCACTCCGTTTCAGAAGATTCATTTACCAAACGGAATGGTTCCTTTTTAAACGGAACCAACCCGTTTTAACATAGATGAAACGGAATGGGTCCCTTTTAAAAGGAACCACTCCGTTTCATAAGACCAATGATAAAACGGAATGGTTCCTTTTTAAACGGAACCACTCCGTTTCAGAAGACTCATTTATGAAACGGAGTAGTTCCTTTTTAAACGGAACCAATTCATTTTAAAATAGACGAAACGGAATTATTCTGTTTTATAAGGAACCACTCCGTTTTATAAGACCCATAGATGAAACGGAATCGTGCCTTTTTATACGGAACTACTCCGTTTCGTCATCCTCTATAGATAATACGGAATGGTTTCTGTTTAAACGGAACTACTCCGTTTCATAAGACCAATAGACGAAATAGAATGGTTTCTGTTTAAACGGAATGATGACACGTCCGTGTCATCATTCCGTTTAAAAAGGAACGTAATTTCAAAGTATGTCCATTTCCTCCAAAGTGTGTTCTAAACAAAAAGACATCACATTCGACGGCTTTACTCACTTTGTTCATTTTGAGTGTGTTAAATTTAAACTGTATTTGAAACAAAATATTTAAAATGTTAAATGAATTGATTTAAGCTTTATAGGAAATGTGGATCACATAGAACATAGGAGGCATCTTTCAGTTGGCTAATCCAATTTTCATACTCTACGGGTGATCTTCCTCTACATCACATTTCTCATGTACATTTGACCCCAGACATCTAAAATGATAAATTTGTGGGATTTCATAATTTTTTACAATCGAAAGTGTATGAAGGCAATGTAGGTCCATGGCAAACAACTGCAACCACATAATTTGTTAGATAGGCAGTGGTGAGAACCATATCACTCATTCGCTCTAATATTGAGATGGGACATTACACGCAAGAATTGAAGCATAAACAACTTATTACAAATGAGTTTTGTTTCTTTCCAACACACCATTTTGAACCCATACACCTCTAGGGCAAGGTACAATCACAAGTACCACATACAACCTGCCATTGTTATTATTCAAAATCTTATTTTTCATGGTAATTAGTTGAAGGGAGAAGTTTTTTTTAGATCCACTAGATAAGAATGTAGATTACAAGATAAGCAGGTTTCAAACTAGTTTCACAACCAATAAGATTTGAAACCTGCTTTAGTCTTTCTGAGGTGACCAAAAAATTAAGAATTAATCAAAATCTTCTTCATTATCCTCAAAATCAGAATCACCAACAGGTTCTTCCTCGCTCTCTAAATCACTGATCACATACGTGGTCTTACCTCGGGTAGCCCTTTGTGGTGTTGGCCTAGATGGAGGTGGCACAGCATCAACCTGAACCTCACTCTCCCCATTGGAATCTTCAGAAGCAGGACTCAATTCTTCAGTAGTGCTTATTCCTCCAACCTTGCCCATGACAGAACCACTCTTCTTGTTAAAATGGGGAGGCTCTCATTTTCCTTACTTTCTTCTCAGGTGACACCCCTGCATTTTCAGCAGGCTTCAGAATCTCTGTTATTAGCTTCGGATTTAACAGAGTAGGTGGTTTGTTGGCCTGTCCACACTTCTTTGTGGTGGCATTGGCTTTACTGGCACCCCTCTTTCCTGGTTGTTTCTTCCCCTATGCTAGGGGTGCTTTGGTTGCTTCTGTCTCCATTTCTGTGAAAAGAAAAATAAAGGAGAAGTTATAATGGGAGTCTGTGATTATGGGAGGAACCAAAATTATTCTACTGAATTCTAGAATCAATGTGGTACCTGTTGACAGTTCTGGTGAGGATTCAAGATTATATGCTGCCAATCGATCTTTTAGATCGAGAATTTCATCATCATCACTATCAACCGATTTGACCTTTCCTTGCTAGAAAGAAGAGAAAAATACAACAACCAAAGCATAAGATTACTCCTTGGCAATCAGAAAATAAGCGTCACAAATGACAAACATGGGACTCGAACCTTCTTCGCAGGAGCTTTCCTTGTTCCAGCTTTGGCTTTGGGTTTCACTCCCTCAGGAACTGGAAGAGGAACATTCTCCGTCACTAAAGAATCCAATCCAATATCTGTTCTGCAAGCATTATTTAAATTAATTTACATAACCTTGGGGTAAGGTGATATGAAGATAGATGTACCTTTCTCTTCATTTGCGTATAATTCAAGCCTTAAATGAAAGAATTCCTCAAGAACTGCATTGACAGAAAGAAAAAAAAAAATTATAGTAACAATAATATATTAAGTATAATACTGCACTATGTAGAGGAGTGTAAAATTCTTACTCTGCTCTGGGGTGCCATATTTCTTAATTACACCTTTTGCATAAAAAAGGTGCATGTTGCTTGTGTTGATTGAAGTAGTGAGTTTAAACTTTTAAGCCATGCCATCCCCATGTAAACATCACAATGGCATGAATGAGGTACATGAGTCTCAAATTGATATCACAAATGCACCTGCAAATACAAGAAAGAGACAATAGTACGGAAGATCAAGTGGACTGAAAACGTCTCTCAGCATTGATAATGACAAGAAATGGAAGTTTCTCATACATGGAAGTGATCACCAAACGGAATCTCCTGAAAAGTCATAACCTCATCCACTGTCCACCCATTACCATTAGCAATGGGAGATTTAAGCAAACACATGGAGTAATATTTAGAAATGAACTACGAGGCAAGTTTTCCTTCACATGATCAAATCACTTGTAGGACACATGGAAGTAATATATATGCTAGAGAACCATGAACTTTGCTACTGCATGCTACTACCACTTCCTGTTATGATTTTTGCATCGCACACAGTTCATAACCCCCACCCCCTTAAACAGATCAAGTCGTACAAGTTGATCCCATAATTAACCTGATCTCAGTAAACTATTCTCATACAATATTGTCCTCATTACTACTTTGCTCCAGCTCCTTATTCAAATTACCAATTTTCATGGAAAAGAGTGCAGGTTGAGGATTCCACCATACCCTGTGCAATTAAAGGGCCCATGAAAGAAAGCAAGTTCCATCATCATGGGTAGCACATATAACCCAATAATTTGAATCTTACTAGAAAGAAAGACAATAGTTGTATATATAACCCAATCATTTAATACTTAATAATCCAATTGATCCTTGGAAGTTCAACCACGTGCTGCAACAGCTCCATTTATATTATTTGCTCCAACTGGTACTTAGCTTGCTATAGATATCAATTGGTAGTTATGAGAACAGAAAGAGTGATAAGTATGGGCTTTGAGAATATTTAAACCACCATGAGTGGAATTCCAGTTGCCATGAGGATTGTTTGACCTCTACATATAAACTCCCAGCATTTCATACTTGGCTGCTCCATGAGCTTGCCCACATAGTGTCTCAACCACACTAACCATGCCAAGCTGCCCATAAAGAAACAAGAAATTATCAGTCCTTGGGTAGAGCTTATCCTTCAATTCACTAACTGGTAATTACATAAATGAAATATGGGTGGGGGCTGTAAAGAGCATTAAACAAATATTAACTGATGCTTGTGTTCTAACAATTCTATGGTACTCTGTGTTGTCATGGATATGCATCTTTCTAACAACAATAAAAAATGAATACCTTTATTACAACATTTCCCACTTCAAAAGGTTCTATTAATGCTCAAACCTTGTGTTCAGCAAGATCGTGTGGTTATGTACTCAGTAGGGTCTACAGAATTGGAGAAGAACTATCAAGCAAATCTACTTATTGAGCTTGTAAATGGTAGGATTCAGGCACATCCCACAGGAAACCTCTTATTGTTGTGGGACATGTAAGAAGTTCTTATATTTGTTGTTGTTAATGATGTCAGTACCCTAGGATGGTTGGGAAATCATCTCTCTACTTTTAATCCTCTGAATATTTAAAGGAGACTATAGGAGGCCATACATGGGGCAGACATGACCATGCAGAAATTGAAAGTAAGGTAAAAGCTGAAACAAGTGAAGTAATCAGACTAGCTAATAACCAATGCTAATGCATTTCTAACTCCATTTTAACTGTTTAAGAGATGGACAAAAGGAAAGGAACTAAATTCACATCTTGAAAGTCCAGTCAAAAATTTTCCCAACAAAACATAAACCAACCAAATGACCAAATCTTAACTCGATATGAAATTGGACAGCTTTCTTTCCTCCTGTATGCAAGCATGTGAATCAGAGAAGCCTGGCCTTCTGTCCTGATTTGCCAAGTAAACACCCTCTCACCCCCTTTTTCAGAAGTTGGATAAGTAGCAGAATTTTTAGCTGAAGAAGATGGAAGTGCAGGATTTCTCCTAGCTGTGTGAATTTCTAGCAGACTTCACAACAGAGGGAAGGGTTATGTGTATATGTATGTGAAACAGAGAGAGAGTCCTGACCAATATAGATAATGTCACTGTATTTCAAGTGCTGAAGGAGACATTAATAACTTGTTCACAAAAACAAAGCCCCTACACTTTCTTGATAATGTCATAAGTAAGACCCTAAGTTCTGCAACCAATAGTGTCTTTTCAGTCCTCACAAAACATGATGATTCTAAAGACTACCAAATGCATCATACCCGTCATGAGTAAGACAAGCAGTGGGTATAAACATCTAGGTCATATTTTCTTAAGGGTAGTAAACTTAGTGCTTCATGTTTATCACTGGCTTGATCCACTATGTTTAAATGCACTTGGTTCCTTTTAGTTAAATTCTCTCTTTTATCAATTGTAGATGGTAGTTTACATGAATTTTCTAAATAGTTCACACAGCTAGGAGCAAGTAACCAAGAAAAAGGCTAAATGGATTTAGGAATGTACACCCATACTCAGATTAAGGATAAACTGTAGAAGATATTGTCAATCTAAGAGTCAGAAAGGGGGCATACAACAAGAAGAATAAGAATCAAGGTTATATATTAAACAGAAGAACGATTCCTACCTCCAAGAACGATGGTTGGACTTCAATTAGTTGAACAAATGCTGCACAAACCTAAAAATGCAAACATAAAGTGCTAAAGTATATACAATGAAATGCCATTAGAAATAAATACCAACCTGAACAAGATTGAGTAGACAATGAACACATTAAGCACCATCTATATTCACCCAAAAAAATAGGAAGAAAGAAAGAATAAGATAATATATCCAATATAACCAGAGAAAGTACACTCAATCCACATGGATTATCTACCCCCCCTCCCCAACAAAAAAAAAAGTAGAAGAAAATGACCAAGAGATGGAAACTAGGGAATTTAGGATTTTAAGTTTTGATCCCAACACACAAAAAAAGAAAACAAAAGAAACAAAAAACAAAAGAATTCAGCTTGATAAGGCATTGATCGAACACTCCTCACAATCAACCTCTATGATGTAGTAGGCTAATGATAGCAGTAGCAGAATTGTAATTTAATGGACTGCAAACTAAAGAGAAGAAAAATAGGATAAGAATAAGAAAGGGAACTTCAGGAAGAGAAAGATAAATACAGACTAATGGGAGTATATGAACAATAAATGAGTCATTGAAATTATCAAATATGTGGGGTGAAAGGGAAAACAATCACGATGTAAAAGGTGGGAGTAGGGATAGAATTGGAAAATAATATAAAGAAAGTAAACTAGAAGAGGGACAAAAAATGGAAAAAGGATCTAATGGGAAATAGACATGGAAGATGCAAGAAAGGAAATTCGGAGAAGACAATCAAGACATACCATCAAATAACACAATAAAACAATAAGATAAAGGGGGATTCTACTTGGAAACGAAACTCAGCGAGGTGATTCAATTTGAGGACTTATACTTCAGCTGAAAAACTGTGACTTCAAAATAGAGGACGAACTCCCTCCCTCTCTTGTTTCCCCTCTGATTCTCACTTTCTCTTCTCCTCATGCACCTTCTCTCCTCTCCTCTCCTCTCCTCTCCTCGCCCCAGGTTCTCTTCCTTTGTTCTGTTTCTATGTTGGATTCCCTTTTTCCTTTTTGGGCCATGGAAATCATGGGATGAGGTGGGCACGTGATAGTCCAGGGTGATCTCTTTTTTTTTTTTTTTTTGGTGTGTGGGTGTGGGGGGGGGGGGTTTGTGTGGAAGAGAGGGGAAGGGTGAAGTGGCAACAGCAGGATAATTCTTTTTTTAAACAAAGGGAATGTGGGGGTTGATGCTGGTGTTTTTCGGTCAGAACCACAGAGAAAAGAAATAAAGAAAGGAAACAGAACAAAAAGGGGTATGAGGGATATGAGACAGGAAAATTGTAGGAAGAAGAGGAAATGCTAGGGAAGAAAGACTGAAGGGGTGAAGAATTCCAAACAGAGATTTACCTAGATTAGGGATCTGATGCCACTAAGTAAGAGACAGAAAAGGTGAAGGAGGAGGAACAACATAGATGGAGTAAAAAGAAGGAAACTCGATAAGAAACAGAGCTGCAGTGGTAGAAAGAAGAAATTCCAAAAGAGGGAAGGGGACAAGAGTGAACAGGCACAAAGCCTTCAGACTATTTAAACCACAACTCTGTTTCTTTTATTCTATGCACAACACCTTGGTTACAAACTTACAAGCATATAGATTCAGAAGAAACAGAACAACCATACCATTGACTCCTAACAATTCAGAACTTACTAAAGATGTTCAAATTCCTCCACATCCTAAAAATCTCCTTTCACATTTATCCTAACAAAATCGCAAATATCTACAAGCCTAAATTCCATATTTGGACTCAGTTCTCAATCTAGGTTCCAAAATGAATTTGGGTTGGTCCAAGGTTGTGGTGCATCAGTACCACTAATATAGGAGAGGAAGTGATCAGTTGTGGCAAAGATTAACAGGTAAAAGTAAAAGGACAAGAAAGAGAATGAGGAGAGGGACAAACTCACAAGGGAAGAAAGAGGGAGGCAATTTTGAGAAACTAAGTCAACTACCTTTCAATTACAAAAATCCCAAACTGAGTCGTAATTATACACTTACATGCCCTAGAATAAAAAGAAGCACAACACGGAATGGAAACCTACTCAATACTGGAACCATCTAAAGGAAGAAATAAACTGAATTATAAAGTAAGGATCTGTTTGATAACTCACCAAGTGTTTCTGCTTGGAAACAAGTTTTGAGCGTTTCTGGAAGTAGAAACACTTTCCTAGGAGTTTGATAAAACTTGCTTCTGGTTTATTAGAAAATATGAAATGTAAGAAAATATATGAAATTTGCCATTGTTATGTTTAGAGCGCCAAATTCCATAGATAACCCTTCTCAAATTGTCTCACTTTAACCCAACCAACACCAATTTTTCTTTTGTTGTTGCATCGAAGTGTTCTCAAAGCAAAAAAATTCATAATTTCAATTTATGTTGCAAAAATCATGCGAAAATAAACAGTTTTCGGCCACTTTTTCTGCTTCTCAAAGCAAGAAACACCAGAAACTGTTTTTTGGTGGGTAACAAATAGGTCCTAAATAATCCCAAGCAAAATAAGCTACATATCTACTAAGCTTCCTAAAGTAAAATAAGCTAAATGTTGCACGTTAATTCCAGATAACTTCTATAAATCTAACATCAACTACATCCTTCAATTATATTTATAACCTTTTTTTTCTTAAAAATATATTTTCCTAAAACAGAATTTTCAAAGGGGGGGGGGGGAATGTGATAATATGTCAAGTTAATATATGTTAAACACCATTGTCCAATCTAAGCCATGATGTTCGAATATTTTTTTAATGTCAAAATTTTCAGATTTTTCAAAAATAATTTATGAATGCAAAAATTGAAAATGCATAGGAAGAATATTCTATTTTAGTTTAAACGAAGAAGATTAACATAACTGTAGGAAATATAATTTCAGCTGACTATGATTTGTAAAATCACGTTAATTCATTGATGGGAATTAATCAATTAATAATAAGTAAATAAGTAAATAAAAATACTTCAAGGGGAATCTAGAAAATAAGTAGATTTGCTGCTTGTAGCCATATTTGAAGGTACACATTATCTTCTTCTTCTTCTTGCAATAGTATATCAACTAGAACTGCATAATGGTTGGCCAAAGCAAAGGGGCATTGCATGTCTGCATGTGAACCTGCTTTGACTAATAACAGGAAATGTGAGTGTAATTAATGTAAGAAAATCATTGAGGGGGGAGGTGGGAACACCAAACCCAAATGGCATCTTGCTGGTGATGACAGAAACTTCACAAGCTCCCTTAATGTCCCAAATTATAAAGAAGGCTATGGCAACACATATAAGGGACAGGGAATAACTTAAGCGGAAAAGAGGTAAGACAGAGATAAGTTTGGTGATGGATGCCTAGAGCTAAGTTAGGAAAGGGATTATGGCTGCCAGAAGGGAAATGGATTCAAATCTAAGGAGACCAAGTTGAAGAACAAAGAGACCTTTAAGATGGACCAGGAGATATTGATACAAATGTTCCAACGAATTGGTTCATCCAAACCATGGTTTGAGATCTCGATCTCGACAAGGATCTCGGTCCCTCAAAAAACTGAGATCTCACGAGATCTCAGCTGAGATTTGGTAAAAAAAATCCCACCTCAACTCAAACTAACATGGGCCCATCTCTGTGGGTATTAGAACTCAGTTTGGGCTGGAATCTGGTATTTCACCTATTTTAGGCCTTCTAAACTTAGTAGTGGCCTTAGATTTGTGAGAAACAAGTGTATAAATGAGTTCCAACTCAACCCTAACTTTGAAACTGATACACTGGAGTAGTGAACATAAAGACTTATACAACATGAAATACACTACCATTACTTGAGATAAATGGAAACAAAGGTTTAAAGTCAAATAATGCACCAAACATGTTTACTTATTCATAATTTCACATTACAACATCAGTATGCTTATAAGTTGCACTACAAGATTACAAGAGTAAAATCAATGAGGCAAGTTTGAGGGAAAAAAACTCACCTTGCTTTAAGATTTGATTCAAGATCAATAGATCTTTGTTGTACATGAGCTAAACACCTTGTTGATGCAACCTAGGTAGAGATCCAACCAAGTTTCAGGTGAAAAATCCGATGGGATCACCAAAACTAGCCAAGGGGAAGTTGTGTTGACCTAGGTCGAGATCAAGATATCTCAACTCCTCTCGATTGAGTTGAGGCATTTTTAAAAGTGTTGCTCGGCTAAAATCTCGACTCGACCAAGATATCTGCTGAGATTTTGAACTATTTTGGTTTCACCTTGTATCTAGCCTCAAGGTCACAACAAAGCAAGATCTCGATTGAGATCTCACAAGACCTCGAACTATGATCTAAATAGGCTAGAGAAGAAGCAAAGCAACAGCCGCAGCTACATCAAAGGATAAGGTTGAGATAAAAAGAGCTAGAGTCTCTATTCGGAGGATTTAGAGTTTGGGGTGGCCCACCCCCAACCATTGACCCAGAGATATCAAGGTCTTCAATCAAATACTACCCTCACTCCAAGACAGGACTCGGGAACACAAGAAACTAATACAGATGTAGACAAGTATAAAGGAGAAAATGGAGATTACTTTCTCCAAGTGAACTTTCAAACACAGCATCCTAGGCAATGCCTCTATATGCCCATAGAGCATACTACCAGAATGGTAAGATGAGGCGAGCAAGCCGATCACAGCAATCTTGACAAAAATATGAGATGCATAACTTTTGGTTGTCCCACCTCAAGCCAAAGTACTTGGAGCACACTCAAGAGCTAAACTTGATGTGGAGCACTAACAACTACTTACTGACAATCTTATTATCAGAAAGAGAGAGAAAGAGAGAGAAAAGGAACATTTGAAATTGAAACTAATTTGTTTTCTTAGCACAGAGATTTAAGAGAATAATATTAAATCACTCAAAGAAACATAGATAACATCAAGTTGCTTCACATTCAAAACAGATGCTAGAATAACAACAGCAACAACTTGCAGAAGATGATAACAAAGAAAAAAAAATAGTACCTAGAATTTGGAGCAGCGGTAACTGAGATATGTCGATCTTCACCTTCTGAAGAATGAGTTACTGAGATAGCAGTATATGATGCTGGCTCAAGGGCTGCTGATTTGAGAA